>NC_081559.1:59157889-59166756 GCF_022355385.1 Mustela nigripes | reverse complement strand
AGCATAACAAATAGCATGGAGGACATGGGGAGTTAGAGAGGAGAAGGGAGCTGGGGGAAATTGGAAGGGGAGGTGAATCATGAGAGACTATGGACTCTGAAAAACAATCTGAGGGGTTTGAAGTGGCGTGGGGTGGGAGGTGGGGGTACCAGGTGGTGGGTATTATAGAGGGCACGGATTGCATGGAGCACTGGGTGTAGTGAAAAAGAATGAATACTGTTATGCTGAAAAAAAAAAAAGAAAGAGTAAATATTTTTCCATAAATACAAAAAATCAAGCCAAAAAAAAAAAAAAAAAACCCACAAGGAGGCAGAAAGGCAGGCAGAAAGAGGGGAAGGGAAGCAGGCTCCCCGCTGAGCAGAGAGCCCGATGTGGGACTTGATCCCAGGACCCTGAGATCATGACCGGAGCCGAAGGCAGTGGCTTAACCCACTGAGTCACCCAGGAGCCCCTAGTGAAAGATTTTTTAAAGAAAAATTAGAATTACGGGAACTATAATATAAAAAGTAGTTACTAGACTTATCAGAAAATTTTACAAAACCCAAATGAAATAATAAAAAAATAGTTTTTTATATTTGTTGTAAATAGAACATGATACACATTATCAATTATAGCATAAATAATATACCAGAATTGAAATAATGTCACTCATAACATTAAAAGTGTGTGGGCAAGAATGTCCTCTCTCACCACTTCTATTTCACATTATACTGAAAGTACTAGCTAGTGCAACAAGACAAGAGAAAGAGACAAAAGGTACACAGAATAGACAGAAGAAAATAAAACTGTTTTTATTATGTATTTATTATTATGATTATGATATCTATGTAGAAAATGCCAATGAATCTTCAAAATAACCTACTAAAGCTAAGCCTATTAGAATATGGTAAGTAGCAGATATAAAGTCAATATATAAAAATCAATTGCTTTTCTAGGAACCATTATGAAAAATTGGAATAAAAATTATAATAGCATCCAAAAAATCAAACACTTGGCCATAAATTTAGCAAAAAATACACAGAATCTGTATAGAGAAAACTGCAAAACACTGCTGAGACAAATTAAGAATGGTATAAAGGAATGGATAGATATTCCACGTTAATAGATTGAAAGACTCAATATAGTTAAAATGTCAGCTGTTTCCACTTGATCTACAGATTCATGCTATCCCAATCTAAGTTCTAGGGAACTGTTTTGTCAAAATTGATAAACTGATTCTAACATTTATATGGAAAGGCAAAAGACATGCAATTCTATTCAACATAATATTTTTTCTTCATCACATACCATGTTTCCTTTTAAAATAAATTGTTTTTATTCTTAATGCCAGACTTCCATATTAGTAAAAACATGTTGTTAATATCTCTGCAAGAGTAGACTGGTTATTGGAAAATTCCCTTGGAAACAAACTCAAGCGTGTCACCATGGGATGTACTTTTGCCACGCTCAAGGAAATTGACAGTTGTTTATTTGGGTTACTCTGGGATTCTATGTTAAACTCTCCATCATCATATACCCTACAGGATTTCACATACCTGGTGGCAAGCATGCTGAGTATGTAGAGTATGTGCTATTTGATTCACTTCACTGCTCAATGAACAATGAACATTGCTCAGATGTTTGGTACACATCATGGTAATGTGCGAACTGAAAATCGTAATTCTCCTCTTGCTGAACATAAGCGACTTATCAATACTGATGATTCTTCTTACGCAGGCTTCTGTCCCTGCTGAAATCTTTGAGACAGCTGATCAATGGCTAGGCGCCATTTAAAAATTCATTATGATCCCCAAGGAAGATGTGATGTTGTGTTTTTTTTTTATAGCTCAGGAAACGTCTAAAAGCCTGAACCTACTCCTCCCTTTCATTTCTTGTGTGAAGGGTGGCCTATTTAGAAAATATGGACTACAAAGCTGGAGAGAAAGAAAACGAAAGAAAAAAGAAGGTTCTTTCCTACATAACAAAATTTTCCAAAGTCGTAATAGATTTCCACAGAACAAAGCTAGAAAGTTAAATATCATGATGGAACTAAGTAATCATGTAAAAACTTATTAAATAAAAACAAAATGCAAGCAATTCACTAGTTTAGTCTGGTGAGTCTGTAAAAATCAGATGACTGAAATTCTGTCCTTATCTAATTTTGTACATGTGCTGATTAATTAAAATGTATGGAATCTGCTATTACTGATCGTTATACTTTCCTAGCAGAGTGGTTCTTAAATTTTGATTGACAATATAATCCCCTGCAGAATTTGACAAACTGATAGATGCTCAAGTCCCTCTTCTCCAAGATTTATTCCAGAGAATCTCTGGGGGTTGGTCATTTGCATTTTTAACTAGCTCCCCCGGTAATTGTGATGCACATCAATAAGAGAATGAATCATCGTCTTAGCACATAGTAGGTCTTCTAATATGTTGTATAAAAGGAATTTGCTATTATCTATTATCAGTGCCCAGTATTTAAAAGACCGATTTCTTTTGTTGCAATCATTCTTCTCTGTCACCATTTTCTTGGTATTTTACTTTCCATTAATATATCTATCCTGTAGTTGTAAGGAAGAGGAAAAAAGAGATGAAAGAATAATTTGTCAATTTTTCTTCTTGAAGGTTTTAGTAAAAGGTGGTGTGAGAAATAGATTAAAATTGATTTTAAGATTATTCTGGGGGACTTTTCTATCTATATTTTCCATGTTTTTGTTGTTGTTCTCAAAGATTAACAGAGGTGATTATATTATCTTTGATCCTAAATAAATCCGAAAACAGATTCAAGAATCACAAAAGTAAAGAATTAATAAAGGCCTCAGAGATTATCTAAGTCATCTCACTTTCTTGATATTGAACTTGAATGATTTTATTTATTTATTTATTTTTACTTTCAAACAAGCTTTCACTTCGCTGATATTTGCAAATCAGCAATATAGTATAGGGCCATTAATTTATAACAAACAACCATAATGTGTCCATGAAATCAACCTTATAAAATGTGTGTAGTCTTGAGCCAACTAGTTTGAGATAAAGGGAAAATTGGAAGGGCAATTTACAAAAAAGGATATGTTTTTAAAAAATAAGAAAAAAGAGGAATCTAAAGGACTTATAAGGACTACCATGCAGAGAGTAAAACTGTGCTTTCTATTTCAGTAGAGAATAAAAAGAATGTTTTAAATTTCTTCAGGAAATATAGGTCCTAACTTCTACCTGTACTTTCCTTAATCTAAGCACACTAGGTCATGCCTATTGCACATTCTATTTGTGCTGCTTGTAATATACTTGTCTTGCAAAATTTTCTTGACATCACCTACCATAAAGTTTTTCTTCTCTTGGCTTCTAATAGGGTGTAGTACCCTTGTTCCTGTGCTTGGCTGCTACATCTCCTCCCATGCAGAGGTCATATTTTATTCACCTTGAATTCTCCATTTGTATTATAGTGCCTTGTATATATTGTACTGGTACTACACTGATGCTGGATAAATGTTGAATAAATGAAAAGTTAAAAGGAAAAAAAGTCTCTTGCTTAAAGAGTTATGGGTTAATCCAGGAAAAAGTCATTTGGGGGAGTTATGGTGAAATTGTCTTCTATCAGAATTTGTCAGAGGGTAAATGTGTGAAGCCTCTGTTTTTATTCTTCAAACCCATTCTCTCTAAGGCTACGGGGGAGACAAGTGAACATGGCATCTCTGGTGGCTTCTGAGAAGCTTCTGCTTTAGCTAGACCTACAACTTGAAAAACCTGAGCACAGAATTTGGGGCCAGAATGCTTGCAATGATACTTTACATTGAAATGGCTGAATGACATGAGCTATAAGGTACAACCTTCTATACCTGAGCAGCAACTTTATAGCCTGCAACCAGAAAGCCTAAAAGCCTAATTGCTGGTTGTAACCAGGAAAAAAGGTCAACTTGCATCACAATAGATAGATAAAAAGATATCTTGCATTTTGTTTTAACCAGAGCGTCACAAAATTAAAGTGTGTAAGATTCATTTGGGAAGCTTGTAAACCCACATTCCCATGGGCAATTGATTCTGTATGAGTAGGAAGTTGCCCAGAATTTAAAATGTAAGTAATGCTCTGTGGTTCTAATGCAACTGGCCTCGGAAAATCACTGTTTCATATTAGCTACAGAAAAAGTTTTCGGCTAATGACATGACGAAACCCTAAAAACTTGCCCAAATGAATTAAAGTGATTTTTAAAATACTTAGCCTTTATGGAATTAATAAAAAAATGTAGGAAGTTTATTTAGTTCCTATTCTCTGCAAGACAGCGACAGATAGTATAGTAGTTCAGGGCGTGTGCTGTATGTTCTTATTGTGCCATTGGGTAACAGGGCATTTGTGGGAAAGATACTTAAATGTTTGGGATCTTAATACCTTCCTTTTTTAGGAATGGAGAAAATGAAAGTCTCACAGAGTAGCTGTAAGACTAAAATAAAATAATATGAAGTGCTTAGTACTATGTACTACTTTTAGGGAAAGCTAAATTCAAGTTTTCTGTTGTGATGATGGTGCAACTTAAGAGTGGTTGAGCAAGGTATGAAATAGTTAATCCCATAACATAAGTAAAGATAAAATTCTGTGGAATCTAGAAGACAGAAATAGTATCTTCTACCATGGACAAGCATTGTGGATGGAATGGCAGTTGGTTTGGGATTGAAAAATCTGTAGCCTGTAAACATATGGACAAGAGCATCTCGAATACAGAAAGCTTTGAGCAATTTTTGGAAGCACTGAGGCACAGTGTGTATGGGTAAGAGAAGGCTTCTATTTTGTTTTATCATGGGAGAAATGAGAAATAAGATTGAAATGTTACATAAGTCTGAAAAAAGCCCTAGCAATTGAAGGCCTTTGCTTATTTGATAGCTTTTTCTATACAGGTGTGTCTAACATGAATAGAGCAGCAGACACTTTTATTTCCAGCTTGAGAAGCAGTCCCAGAGGTGGTAACTGGGATGTCAATATGACTGCCTTTTCAAAATGCAATGAGTCAATTGGAGTCTAGAAGAAAGGTCTCTATTAGTCACAGATAAATATTCAACCGAGCCTGTCACATGAACCTAACAAGTAAGGAGGTGCCAACAGTATTGAACAGATGCAGCTTTTTCACACAATGGTCACCAGGCTTTTCCTAAAGGGGATGTAAGAAAATAACAGTATTCAGAACTGAAGAGGACACCACAGCCTTTGGTAATGAGCCCCACAGTGTAAGGAGGAGCATCTGAGTCCAGTCTTCACTCCAGTATTAATCCTCTCTGTGGTCTGGGGTAGATTCTAAAGCAGCGAGGGCGTTCCCTTTCCAACTCTCTGATTCCTGACTACATTGAAAGGAAAATCATGATCTTCAGATCTTGCATTAGGCCAGCAAGTAAGAGGTGCTATTTTCAAGAAAGAAATATTAAATTAATACTATCTTTTTAAACGTAGAGTAAAAAAAGGAGTGTTATATACTCTCTTAATTCCAGCTGTGCTGTAAAAATTGAAACTGAGTTTTTTTGAACTTTGCAAATAAACAATAACATGAAATCCATATGTTAGCCATTCAATTGTCTTTTGAATATCAAGTTTCTAGAAGATAGAGTCATACCTACAATAAAGATTTTCTAATAGTATAATGTACTTACTTCTTTCTTCAAAGAAAGTATATAACCAAAAAAAAAAAAATCAATAATTATGGACCTGAATTCAGATGTAAAATATCTGTGTTGCCTGTGTTTTTCTACATTAAAAACTCATACACTTGAAATATATGTACATAAGCATATATGTATATATGCTTAAGACATATATACGTACATACAAGTGTGTGCTTAAAATAAGAAGACAAATGTTCATAGGATCCCTCTAAAAAGATTTTCATTAATGTATGCTAATATGAAATGGAAAGAAAACCTGACCCCATTAAATATCCAGAATTGCACAAGCTGTCCATATACCAAAAAAGATATTATTCAGGATGTCTCTTTGAGTAGACAAACCTAGATCATTTCTACCACATGATAGGAATGAGCTGGCCTCATGTGAAGTGTAGGCCACATTATTGCTCCTGAAGGTAATATTAACATGTTGAATGCAAGGAACATGGCTTGTTAAATGACCTCTAAAATTCAATATGGCAGTTGTTAGCTCTGACAATTTTGCTAACTGACATGCTAGATACCATTATTGGCTTTTCTGACAACACATCATTTATACTTTCAAAGTGTATACATCTATTATTGACAATATCATCAGAATGACAATATACCAATACAATTTCACTAACTAGGTGCCACATAAAAAAATAACAACCTACTTATACCAAAATTATCATTAGAAGAAGGTATTAATCTGAAGAATGATAATAACATGAACCTACAGACAAATGGAAGGGTGATTTCTGTAAACGTTTAACTTAATCATTAGTATAAAAGAATGAGGGAACGGGCTAAGCAGCTCAGAAATGAGAAATCCCAAATAACCTTTGATTTAAAGTATTTAATGAATTCTTTGATTTTGCTCTTGTTAATGTTTACATATATAGAATAGGCTTGTCGTATTAAGTAGCTGGGCACTCCATATACTAGTGATATTTTTAAAATCATCACTTATGTTCTAGAATGTAAATGAATGAATATTTTATTTCAGAACATTTTATGTGCAGAAGTGATTCCAAATCTTCTTATCTTAATTGATGAAATATACTGCCTGTAGAAACATGAGCCTCTTTAAAATAAGATTAGGAAAATCACAACCTGTTTTGTTTTTAAGTAATACACTTCTGGTCATGATTTTGGCTAGCATTTCCCAATGAATAAATTATATTCTGAGGCAAATTCTCACGCTTTGGGATTCTGCCTGAGTAAACTTACGTAATGTGGCTCTTGATTCCTCCTAGAATTTGATCCTCAGACTTGCAGGCCATACTAAAATGGTTAGTTTTTAATGATGTACCACCTATGTCATTTTATTGTTTTACTCTCTAGGTGTACATGCTCTCTATAGAGGTTATAGGGAGAAATGATTTACTACGGCTTAGAGAAATCCTCTTTGACCATAATGGGCTACATACCTACTGTGTGTCAAGAATTACTTACTTGAATTTTTGATTATTTGTAGGATTCAAGAGTTTTAAGCAGAGAAATTAATCTAGATGCTGTAAGGAAGATGAATTTGGGGCAATCATCCTATTAGCAAGATGATGCTAGAGTTCAGGCTGGAGATGTTCACATTTTATTCAGGCTGTGAGAGAGATAGATGATGTAGACAGAAGTAGAGAAGAACCCATGGAATATGAAAACGTAAATTGGTTCCTTCTCGTGATTAATTGTATGTGGAAAACCACCAAGGGAAAGAAACGAGTTGAGGGTGTTTCTAAGATTTTTCGCATATGTGCGATGATTAATGACATCACCAGATACAAGAAAGAACACAAGAGAAATGATTGATTGGAGGCAAAGGAATGCGAGGGGTTAAGCTTTGGCTATATTCATTTGGAGGTTCTTCAAGGCATGCCAGTAGAGCTTTCCATCCGAGATAGGAGAGTCTGAATGAAGCTCAAGAAAATGTCAGAGCTGAATATAGACATTGAGTCAGGATCAGCAAATGATAGAGCCCATGAAATCTCATTAGCAGAGAACAGAAGACAGTATCAAGAGTTCCATGGCAAAACCTTATTAATGTCAATGTTTAAGGCACTGATAGAATAAACAATTGCTATAAAAGAAACTAAAAGGGAAAGTCAGAAATGTAGAAGAACGAAAAGAATGGTTTTCCTGAAGCAGAGGAGTTTTATGAATAACCAAACTTTGTATTCACTTAAAACATCAGCTTCATTACAGTAAGGAACCCTCCTGACTTGTTCACGGATGCATCCCCTGCACTGGGAGCAAGGTCTTCACGTTCATGGACACTCGGAAAAAATGTTAAATTAATGAATCACCAGTGGTGTGAAATATGCCACAAAGGTTTATTCAAATAAACACTAGAAATTTATCATTATATATGTATGTATATGTATATACATGGAAAGGTAAAAAGAAGCAGTTCTTAAGATGACAAAAACAGTGATAAAAGTGAAAGCTTGGGAAACAGAGATTATCAAGAGAAAAACTTCCTCCAGACCTCAGCATACAAAGGATTGGAGTCAAGTCATCTCACAGTGGAACACAGAAAGGAGAATCCCATCACCAGATTGTAATTTCTTAGTAAGAGATGGAACACATAGTTTCCGATGTGTGCTTGTTGAACCAATTACATCTAAACCAGTTTTACTCCAGGATGAAACCTCTATTAGTTTCCATTTCTGTTCTTGTCCTTCTCCTCTTTTCCTCCCACCCCGCTCCCAGCTTGGCCACAGAGATAGTGTCTCAGGAGTTTAGCCCGCACTCGAGGGTAAAATGATTGGAAATGGTCAGAGGAGCACTATTTGCGAATGGGCTTAATTATGCTCTAGCCCTGGCAGCTCTAAGGAAATAAGATGAAACCATTGCTCCTTATCATGAAATTAATTTTCACTCTTCTAGACATCAGATTTGCTATACAGTATTTGAAATTTTTTTGCAAGATTCAAAGGCTTTGAATCAGATACAAATACTGTAGAATATTGGTGATATATATATTTTATAGCTATTTGTTAGCTCAAATAGCTAAATAGATAAATATCTATTCCTATAGATACAATTAAATTTCTTTCATATATTCACCTGAATATTGGAAAATAATGATATTATTATTATTTTTTAAAGATTTTATTTATTTATTTGACAGAGAGAGATCACAGGTAGGCAGAGAGGCAGGCAGAGAGAGAGGAGGAAGCAGGCTCCCTGCTGAGCAGAGAGCCCAATGCGGGACTCAATCCCAGGACCCTGAGATCATGACCTGAGCCGAAGGCAGCGGA
>NC_081559.1:59104694-59157789 GCF_022355385.1 Mustela nigripes | reverse complement strand
GGAAGCAGGCTCCCTGCTGAGCAGAGAGCCCAATGCGGGACTCAATCCCAGGACCCTGAGATCATGACCTGAGCCGAAGGCAGCGGCTTAACCCACTGAGCCACCCAGGCGCCCAATGATATTATTTTAAACTTGGAATTTGTCCTTGTCCTTCCTTGCTTCCTCCCTCCCTTCATTCCTTCCCTCCATCTTTCTCTTAGAATGAATATATGTGGAAGCTGCAATATTTCTGATTTAGGTGATTATATTTGTTTTGTTCCATGTGTCTCTCTTACCACTACGCAGCTAGTTTACAGTGTTTGGATACATTCTTTGGTATCCATAGTGATTTGCCAAAATACTAGTTGTAGGTAGACTGTTATGTAAGTTCCTGCTGCTCTGCAGACTCTCAGCATTTGGAGCTCTGTCATTGACAGTTGCACTTATTGGGAGCTGTTTTATCTAGACTTGCAGGATGTCTCGGCGGATCTTTAATCTGATGTGATCGTGCCAAAATAACCTGGTGCCATGCATGCACAATATGTCTGTGCTAAAAATTCCCACAGAAATTTTGGATGAGTAACCTCCCAGGCAAAGTAACTGGGATCTGCTATTTTAAAAACAGAATTAATGTGATTATGTTTGTTGTTTTCAAATAGCGAGGAGTATATTATCACTAGCTGTGCTCAATCGCTCAACATCCCTTGCGTCAATGTGTGTTATGCTAGGTCTCCTCTAGAAAATATCGATTTAGCATACAGCTTCAAGGGCTTGTTTGTTTTTCCTCATGGGCATTACAGTAGAGCCCCTATTGCCAAAATCAAAGTTCATATGTGAGGGGAAACTCAACTATCTCTTTTTTTTTTTTTAAAGATTTTATTTATTTATCAGAGAGAGAGAGGGAAAGCGAGCACAGGCAGACAGAATGTCAGGCAGAGGCAGAGGGAGAAGCAGGCTCCCCGCTGAGCAAGGAGCCCAATGTGGGACTCGATCCCAGGACGCTGGGATCATGACCTGAGCCGAAGGCAGCTGCTTAACCAACTGAGCCACCCAGGCGTCCCTCAACCATCTCTTAAGACTATTTTTGACTCCAAAACTTTGTGATATAATCAGCTTCAGAATCAGCAGTAAAGATCAAATAATTATAGAAAGGGGTGGAAAAGCACAAGAGTCAACTCATGTTACTGTTTCTCAAACTTTTATATACTTAAAAGCCACTTGGGAGATTTAATAAAATTGTAGGTTCATGGGCTCTGTTTCAGGTCTACTGAACAGGAGTCTATAGGTGTGAAGCCTGAGCTAAAGAATTTAATAACTACCCTCGGTGAATTTTTTGTCCTTGGTCCTAAATACATACTGTGTCCAGGTAGTTTTAAGATTTTCTGGGATTAAATACTAGATTTTTAAAACTCTTAGCTGGTTTCATATTTCCTTTCAGTCTTTCTTTATATGTGAATTTATATTTTTTATTTATATTTAATATTATATTTTATATATTTATTTATATTATTTATAGTTGCTGTGGGATTAGCAATATACCATCATGAGTCTGGCAACCCAGAGAGGGTGAAGGTCAAGAGAAGAGAAAGTACTGTGCCTCCTCATCCTCTTTGTATGAGACATAGTGATAAGGCATCTCTACTCATACAGCAACACACTTAAAGGAGGTAACTGACCAGTGAAGTGAAGGGAATCAGGTCAGTCCCTGAGCAGGTAAATTTGCTGTTAGAATAATCTGGGGAACTGACCTGATTTTCAACTTTTTCTTGTCAATGGAGACGTGGACTAAATTTGTCCTTCACTGCGTGCGTATCAAGAATGATATATAGTCAGACAAATCCAAACGGTCTATGTGCTTTTAATACATTTGCGTTAGACTTTCATTAGCATTGACACCATAGCCAATTGAATTTTGATAATCCTTTGGATATCATAAAGTCTTTTTTATGTATGCTATATCATTTGAGCTTAAAAAACTACAGGACAGGATTTCAGTTCTATGTTACTCCTTAAAAGATAAAAAGCCTAGAAAAATCCAACAGCTTGTTATTTGAAAATAAGAGATAACAACTCAGTTTCCCTGACAAATTGTTCAATATCCTTGATTGCCTTTGATTTCTTTTTTAAATTATTAGTAAGTAATTGCTGCTAGATATTAATATGAATCTATTAGTATATTTTAAGTTGCAAGTCACAAAAAGTCCTCTCAGTTTCGTTGAAACATTAAAAGCGATTTATTGATTCTTCAAAACAAATGCTTGTATAATTAATATTGCGTCAAGAGAGGTTTGATCTTTGAACTTACATAAGGAACTCCTTGCTTTTTTACCCACCTTAACCACCGTTGACACCATTTTCCAGCATGATCTTTCCTTATAGCCATAAAGCAACGGACAGCGGTAGCAAAGCATTCTCTCTCTCTCTCTCTCTTTTTTTTGAAATTTGATGGTACTCAAATCTATTAAATATTTATTATAGCTTCGTAACCATAATATTATAAGAAACATGGGTTTTTAAAATGCTAAAATCATTTTTTGTTTCTTCCAGAAATTGTTGAAAGTCTTTGGCCATAGCGTTTTTCAGATAGACAGTTTTGGAGAGGAGCCTGTAGGTTCATTCGTCAAAGTACATTGTTTTAAAAACATATTTTGATAGTCTTATTTGTTTCTTATCCTTGTCTGCACACTTAATTTATTATCTTTCTTCCATTTATTTATTTATTTATATTTAAGGATGTCGACACACAATGTTACATTAGTCTCAGATGTGAACATAGTGATTCCAGAGCTCTATACTCTATGCTATGCTCACCACAAGTGTAGCTAGCATCTGTTATCAAACAAAGTTATTACAGTATCATTGACTATTTTCCCTGTGTTGTGCACTTTATTCCTGGGACTTAGGCAAAGCTTCCCTCCTTATCTGCCAGGAGAAAGCTTTTTGCTCTTCTGGTGGATTAAAATATCACCAGTCTGATTTAGATCATATGCTCAGTTCTTCAGGCAGAAGAGATGGTATCATGATTGGCTTAAGCCAAACACAGGTCATACTTGAAGGTAGGTATACTTGAATTCCGATTTCAAATTCCGATTTTCAAAAAATCAAAAACTACTGATTTTTAAAATATTTGCCTGGTCAGTTGGACATTTGTGATAATGAAGTAATCAACTGGATAATAAAGTAATTTGACTATCTTTATAGAGGAAAAATCCCATTATTCTCCTAATTCTGATCAGTATTTTGGCAAAGCTTTACTTCTGATAACAAAAGGAACCAAGAGAGTAGGCATGATTCAGTATATTTTTTTCTTCCATTAATATATAAAATAATATTACCATGTACAATTAACATGTACAACCATTAATATACAATAATACAATATATGTAGTATGTATATACTGTACCAGTAAGTTTTTAAATCATTGATCTTTTGATAAACATAGTGGGGAACTTCTATGGCTTTATTCTAACCCTGCCCTCTAAACCATACTGGAACAAGGAAGTTAGTATTGGCATTAATTACCAGAAATACAACAAGAATATATCAGTGGAAGAAAAATATGAAAGCAAAAGGCAAATAATTAAGGAGAAATTTTCATAGTTCTCCGTTAGAAATCTCCAGAGCCAGAAGAACTTTTTAAAGTTTAAGAAGATTAGCTTATCTTGAGAGAAACCGTTTCAGTTTTAACAGTAACATGACTTTACACGAAAAAGTGTTCAAGTACTTCATTCCATGAACAAATATTTCTTAAGCAACAACTCTGCAAAGGATTTATTTAAGCATCCTATTCAATTACTACGGAGGATAGATTGTGTTTGTTGGATTTTAGTTCTGTTTGTTGCATTTGTGGATTGACTAGCCTCTAATCCCAAACTTTCCTTAGAAGGATATTGATTTACTTTTTGAAAATCACAGCTCTCTAACACTCAGATCATCTAGTTGTGACATATTAACCATACCACAATTCTAGCAATGACCACATGAATTTCCCCTTGGCCAGGAATAGATTTTTTTTTTTTTTCCCTCTCCACGGTAATTGGTTCAGAGATTTACCCAAGCCAGATCGATGGCAGTCATTTCAGGGAATTTTGCTGGAACTATTAAGAAAGAGAAACTGGTATACTTTTTACATGAACTACCCAGGTATAGACATCAGTCTTCTGGGGGCCACCACAGGGAGAGAACTGTCTGGGAAATAATAACAATGTGGAAGAGAGCTGGGCTGAGAGATGCAGATGGATATCTAGTCTTGATGATAATATTTGAATGACTATTGTTATCATTTTTGAAACTATACTATATGCTTTTCAGTTAACTGAGCCAATAATTATTTTTTCTTTAAACCAGTTTGATTTGTGATTCTTCACAACTACATTATGGACTAACATAGTTGCCAATGCTAACAGGTTTATAAATGTAAACTCTTACTTTTAAACTAACAAAGAATTAAATAATTGAAAATATATTCAATATACATTGTGTGTGTGTGTGTGTATATATATATATATATATATATAGAGAGAGAGAGAGAGAGAGAGAGAGAGAATGTAGCAGGTTATAGTGGACATTTGTTAAATAAGAGTTTGTAGAAATGATCAAAATCTTCTAAGGGTGGACCCAATTTAATTGCAGTTTCCAAATAGATACCAAGCCCCTCTTTTACCGCAAATGGTGTGAGGCTTCATCCAGTTCACAGAAAGACTAAGGCAGAAACAATATTTCTGCATATTTATGTTGTTTTCAAATAGGATGTGCCTAGTTCTCAGAGAAGACCACTCCAGGGTCAGGGAAATTTTAGAATAAGAGGACCTCGGGTACACTTACAGTTTAATTTTACCTTAGGAGTTAAAAAAGGAATTTGAAAAAGTTGTAGATTTTTGGTCTAGCATGTTCATCTAGGTGACTTTCTTTTTGCGACATCTGGAAAGTGCAAAGCATGAAATAACTGAGTGTTTTGATAACTCCTGAAATAAATGGCATGGTAAGAAACCATAAGAATGTGCCAAATTTCACACTTTATTTTCAGTCCAAATGGGGGAAATCATTCTTTCTTTCTTACTGAGGAAAAATTTACATACAACAACAAATTTTTTAAAGTGAATAATTTGATGAGTTATGATAAATATATACACCATAGTAACTACCACATGAGTAAAAATACAAAAAAAAATTCCTATCACCCCAGAAAATACTTTGGTATAGGACTCCAGTCAATTAATGTCCACATAAATAGTCATTTTTTTAAAACTATAAGTCATTAGCCTTTCTTTTTGAACACCACATAAATAGAATTTATAGAGGATATACTCTTTTGTGTTTGATTTTCATTTGTTCAACATATTTTAGAGATTTATTTGTGTTGTTGAGTGTGTTAGTTGTTGAGTATGTAGTTCAATGAGTTTTAGCAAATATATACAATCATGTAACCATCACCCAAACCATGATATGGAATATGTCCATCATCCCAAACATCTCCCACATGTCCCTTTTATGGTAACACTTCTCCCTACCCAGAGTCTCTGCCAAACCCTAATCTGCTTTCTGTTATAATAGCTTTGCCTATTCTAAAATTTTATATAAACGAAGTTACAAATTGTGTAGTGTTTCATGTCTGGCATCTTTTACTTAAAATAATGCTTTCAAAATTCATTCATTTTGAAATTCATAGTTTATTCATTTTCATTGCTGAATAATATTCATTGCATCTCATTATATGGATATTTTATGATTTGTTTGACTATGGGCCAGTTAATGGATATCTTAGGTTTTTTTTTCCCCCTCACTTTGGAACCATTAGAAATAAGGTTGTTTTAAACATTCAAGTGCAAATATTTGACACATAATTATTTTCATTTTCCAAATGACACAATTAGCTAGGGTTTGCATTGATGAATTGTGTAAGTGCACAAATAACTTTATAAGAAACAAAGCAAACTGTTTACTAAGGTAGCTGTACCATTTTGTACTCCTGTTGGAGAAGGTCCTCAAGAGAATGTGACACTGGTTGAAATGAGAGCTGGACTCAGGCAACTAAAGGCTCTTCACCTCCTCCTGTGTCCTTCAAATGTATGTTCTGCCCACCATTCCCAGACTAGCAGCTGTTCCGAGGACATAGCCTTGAGACAGTGTGGTGGTGTTAAGATACTCTGGACAGATTGTGTGACTCAATCCAGCTAAGGCCCTTATATAAATCTCTAAGATTTTAATAGGTAGGTGAGAACATCTACTTTTTTCACATCTTCTCAAGACAAGTTTCATATATAAGGTCCCTTGCTTATTAAAACTGTCACCTACCACTGTAGAGTGGCTTACCTCTCTTTGGTCTCTCTTTGCCCTCCTTGTGTAGGGACCAGTTGCAAACCAAGAATGGGTAAGCCAGCTACTAAGACTGAAGAAAAAGATCACGGGGGAGAGGCATCCTTGGGTAAATCCCAAATTAGCCACTTACCTCTATATAGGGAGGGGTGACCCATATGTTAGATGCTTGTGGACCATGGCACGAGTATGTGATGCCTGAAAAAGCCAGCTGTTTTAAATGTATTTGTTCGAGGACCTAGACGTAGCACACTGTGACAGAGAAGAAAAAGCAAATGGCCGCTGAAGTGGGCAGCACTTCTCCTATGGGCAGTTTGGCCACTGATGCCCAACTAGAAGCTGAAGTTTGAGTTAGAAAGTTGAAAGAAGAGCTGAGGTTAGAGAAGTGTGGTATTCACTACTCTGCTAGCCTTGGGGTTGGCTGACAAGGTGGGAGAACAGAATAATAAGTTAAAGATCTTAACCTGCCATTTTGCAAAGCTCGGAGAACAAACCGCCCAGGATTAACATCCAGGTTCTTGGGCCAAAGCCCAAAGGGATGCTATGAAGTGGAATTCCTGGGAAGGGGTAGATGTGAAGAGGATGTTGTGATTGTCAGAGAAACACATGAAATGCCCTGCACTGTCTGACCTCTAATACAAAGGAAAGTAAAGATACAGCAGCAGCAGCACTAGCCAGTGGAGCAGCCCCTAATTTAGGACACATTTATGAGAGAATGTACTTTCACTGAGCTTACTGAGCTAGCTCTCACATTCTGGCAAAAGGCCAAGTAAAGTAGCCACACGTGGTTAGTGGGGCTGCAGGATTGGGGTGGGGAACAGGGAGTGAGGGAGGTGGCACTGGTATTTCTCCGAGTGACAGCAGGCAGAGAAAATGAATAACATCACCACACACCTGGACCGCTGGCAGCATTTGTGTGGCACTAAAGGGGTTCAAAGCACTCACTACCTTATAGATCAGATCATTCTAACCTGCGGGGAGGCTTGAGCCAATAAAGGAGATGTCTATGGGCATTCGTGTCCCTGGAGATCTAGAAAGAAGATACAACAAGGGGGTTGGAAATGATCTATGCCCCAGTCTTGGAAGGTCCTGATGGGTCCACAGTCACTGTAAGATACTCTCGTCCACCCCAGCAATTACTAACCAGTGCCAATATCCATGCTGAGCTCAATCATGAGACAAGACATTTATGACATTGAACAATCTATTTCTGATTTGGGGGAAACTGACAAATCTCAGGAATGAGAATGGGTTGTGGAAAATACTTGAGACAGAGAGGGAGCTCTGAAAGCCAAAAAGTTATCCCAGTGAGCTGTAAAGTGTCTAATAAAAATAACCTGGAAGCAGGTTACAAAGTGGTTTGACCTCATTGCAGCTGAGATCCCACCTGAACATATAGACCGATAAACCAGCACTGTGTCAGTCGTCCTGTTGAAAACCTTAAAGCCTGAACAACAGTTCATACCTGCTTCACCTGTTTCTGTCATACCTGAGCCCTGCTAAAACCAGCAAGGCCTCAGGGATATTGTCTTGTTTGGGGTGGGTTCCTCTCATGTCCCAAGTATAGGATACAAGCCAAGATTACCTCCAGGTGAGGGCCATTGGAGTCTCTTGGTGTCCTCATATTGACCTATTTACTGGTCCTGTAGAAACATTTTCAAGACTCCAAGGGGACAGTACTGAGACCACAGATAGTACTGAACCACCTATATACTATTTTCCTATACATACATACATACATACCGATGATCAAGTATAATTTATAAATTAGGCACAGTAAGAGATCGACAATAAGAACGACTGCAAAAATAGAATAATTACAGCAATATACTGTAATAAAAGCTATGTAAGACTTCCCTTTCTCTCAAAATACCTTACTATACTCTACTCACCCTTTTAATTCTTCTCCTCCTCCTTCTTCTTCCTCCTCCTCTTCTTCTTCTTCTTCTTCTTCTTCTTCTTCTTCTTTTTCTTCTTCATGTGATGATATAAGATGATAAAATGCCTAAGTGAAAAGATGAAGTGGGATGAATAATGTAGGCATTGTGACGTGACCTAGTGTGAGGTCACCTATTGACCTGGCAATTCCTCAGGAGTAGCCCTTGCTTCTAGTTCATGGTTGACCACAGATACCTGAAACCACAGAAAGCAAAACCATGGATAAGGGAGGACTACTATACTGACTTCCATGGTAACTCTCAGAAGTTTTCTCCCCTCCTCAGAACCATTGGTGGTTACAGAGGGCAAAAGGTTATGATCAGGAAGTTTTCTCTGGCACTTCATATTGGGTGTTCTCCCCCCACAAGAATGTGTTTTTAATTTTTCTGATACCTGAGAATATATTGGGCACTGATATTCCACAAGATCAAACTCTGGAAAATTCTAACAGTGAATTCTACCTCCAGGTTAAAATAACCAGACCAGACATAAGGTAAAATGCCAACTGGGGATCAGTATGCATGTGGCCCCCACAGAGTAGTAACTGTCAAATGATATAAATTGTCTGGGGGGGGGCATAAGGAAATAGGAGAAACTATCTAAGAACTGCACCAAGTGGGTATTGTACACCCTGCCATAATGCTTTCAACAGCCGGGTATGGCCAAAAAAGCTAGATGGCTCATGGTAGTTGATCGTGGATTACTGAGAACTGAATAAGGTATGCCACCATCCATGTGGTTGTGCCCCACGTTGCCACCATCTTAGACATCTTCGCTACAGTCCTGGGAGTATATCATGCTGTACTATTCAGATGCATTTTTCAGTATACTTCCAGGCGCTGAGTCACAAGATCAGTTTTCCTTCACGTGGGAAGGGCAGCAAAGGATCTTTCAAGTCCATAGCCAAGGTTACTGCACAGCCCCACAATATGTCACATGATGGTAGCTCTCGATCGGTCACCATTCTCCTTTCCTCTATCAAAAATGGGCTCATTACCTTGATGATACAGTGTTAACATGTGAAGACTTGACTCTCATGTGGGATACTCTGTAGGTTTTGCTGGAACATTTACAAGGGATTTCTGTGGTGAACCTACAGAGAATTGAAGGCTTAGGGACTGCTGTAAAGTTTTTAGGAGTCACTTGGTCAGGTAGGATGTGCATTATTCTAGAATCTGTGATTGATAAGGTATGAGCCTATCCAATCCTTAAGAAAACGAAAGAGGTGTTAAGTCTTTGTAGGGTTTGGGAAGGATGAATGGCCCACCTGGCAAAGTGCCTCTATTCCTTATCCCAGCTGGTAAAAGGGACATGTGGGACTGGGGATCAGAGCAGCAAGCCACCTTTGAAAATATAAATATATTAGCAAAGTAGACTAAAACTCTAAGCATTTTCCAAGAAGGGCTACAGTTTGAATTAGGTGTATCTGTAATTCCGTAAGATATGGGTTGGACACTGTGGCAGAGAAAACAAAAGGGAAAAGTATTGGTGGGATGTGGGCTCTAGTTCAAAAAAGGGACAGCACCCCAATATACCCCCGCAGAGCAATGGTTTCTGGCAATCTACATAACAACACTCCTCCAAGTAGAGCATCTCGGGAAGGAATAGCATTTCACAGTAAAAACTCTCTATCAAAAGGTGGGTTGAGAATATGTTCTGTTGACCCACCCTGAAGTGAGTGTTCCAAGAATGCCTGGAAAGCTTTCCTCTGTTACTACACAAACCAAGCTGCCACCATGAGGGGATTAGAGAAGCTGAGTACCATGTCTGGATACTCTCATTAAATAGACAATAGACAGGGACTGGGAATCACATTTCAAAGGTCGGGAACTGCCAGACTAAAATACATAACACTGAATGGAGCTTCTAGTTGCACTATAACTCACAAGTAGGAGAGCTGGTAGAGAGGAAGAATGAAATATTAAGGCAGCAGATTACATTACAAACAGATAAAACCAGCTCTAGTGGGTAGACTAAGGAACTTTTCCAGGCTTTTGAACATTTCAGTGATCAACCAATAGGGCCTGTGGTCCCACATGTTTGGATTGGGGACCCCTGCCGAGGCACCGAATACCACGAAGGTACAGAAGTCACAGGAAAAAGCCATTTCCCCGACTCTCATTGTGGATCACGTGCTGTGCTGCTGAGAATGCTAAAGCCTGTCACACCCGAAAACAGCATTTTCTACTGGAATTTGCAACCGGATGTCCCATTTGGGTGGGTGAGTTACTCTACGGCTCTGGGTGAGGGGGTAGCTACCCAATCTCCATTGGTGTCCTATTGCCCTGCTGCAAGCCAGACCTGATGAAAACCTACATCTGGAATGGAACATTGAAAAGGGAGAATTGGGGGATTCTGGTCTGACATTACCAACCCCCAGTGCATTTCCTCATGGCTGACCGTGCTGCCTCCCTCAGTGAACATATATATGGGTTGCACATGCAGTTCAAATTGCTACATCTGCCAACCTCTGTCTCCTTAAGGCCAAGTGGGCACATTCTGTTTTCCACTGATAGATCATTTGGCCAGCATCTTTATTCTCTCCATTGGTCTGGCGGACCTTATACAATGCATGGGAGTCCTTACTAAATGCATCCAGAAAGCCTTAAATCATAGCCAACAAAACTTAACTTTACTGAACACTGGAATCTTCCTAATGAGAAAAGCTGTCCTTCCAAAATAGAATTGAACTGCATTTCTGTCTTGCTAGGAAGCACCTGTGCCATTATTCAGATAAAAATCTGTGTGTTCATAATGATGAGTCTGCTAAGGTGTCAACTTAATTAAATCACATAAGACACACGTGACCACCTTGAGGGATCCCACCCCCAGTCTGGAGGAACTTAATAACTCAATGGTTCATATCATGGGGCTCTTGGTAGAAAAAATGTTGCTTATTTTGGGAATGATTATCTTAATCCATGTTTTCTCTTGCATGTGCCTGTATTACTACTGTGGTGTCTGCTTCCAATTAGCCCCCTTCCTGCTAAGGACCTTACCCCTTGCTGACTGCTCCAGGCACATTTCAGAGGAGGGACATCTCAGACTGTCAGAGCCAGTCACGGGCCGTTGTGTTCCAGGAGGTCACTGAAAGGACATCACCACCAACTGACCCGCCGGTTAGATCTGGGCACTGGGAAGCTCCTCAGGCCCCCACCCTACCTCACTCCTCCAGCTTTGGAATGTTCCGCCCACCCACCATTTCTGCATAAGGAGCTGTTCCAAGGACGCATCCTTGAGAGAGTAAGGTGTTGCTGAGACCATCTGGATGGGATACGTTACTCAACCCAGTTAAGGCCTCTATATAAACTTTGAAGATTCTGGCGGCGGGTGCGGAGACCCACTCGTCTTGCGGCGGCCATCCTAGACAAGCCTGGTAGGTAAGCTCCCTGTTGGTGAGACGGGCCCCATCCGAGCTGGGGCGGCCGGCCTCTTCCCTCGCTCTCTTCCTGCCTTCTGTGTAAGAGAGCCACTTTGGAACCAAGGATTCCCATCAACAGCATGGAAGAGCTGCTTTGCTCTGCCTCGTGCCTCGTGACTCGTGCTTGGTACCGTCCCTTCTGTGCGTGCAATGTTTGTGTGCGCCTACGCATGTGGCTTTGGTTTGTTTGATCAGTTCTCCTATCTGGGGTGTGCTAATGTTTTTATCTTGTATTTCCCTAGTAATGTGGTGTTCAGCATTTTTTTTTTTCATGTGATTATTTGCTATTACATTTCATCCTTCTTTGGTAAAGTATCTGTTAAAAGATTTTGCCTATCTGTATGTTGTTAAGTGAGTCTGTCTACTCAATATGTTGTAAATCCAAGTTATTTATGAGATATATGTTTTGTAGGTATCTTCTGCAAATCTGTGGATTGCTGTTTCATTTCTTAAACAGTATATTTTAAAGAGCAAAATATGTTGGAGAAGCCCGGTTTATGTATATATACATATGTTTTGGTTCATAATTTTATTTATTTTTGAGAAAGAGAGAGCAGAAGTGTTGGGGGGGCAGCAGACTCCCCGCAGAGCAGGGAACTCGATGCAGGATCCATCCCAGGACCCCAGAGATCATGATCTGAGCTGAAGGCAGATGCTAAACTGACTGAGCCACCCAGGCGCCCCTGGTTCATAATTTTGTAAGAAATATTTGCCTAATGCAATTTTCTCCTGGCTTTTGTTTTTTCCTCCAGAAGTATGGCTTTAGCTCTTACATTTAACTTTATTATTCATTCACATCCAGTGTTTATAATGGTGTGGGATAAGATATGAGGTTTGCTTTTTGCATATGGTTATACAACTCAGCACCATTAGTTGAAAAGTCTACTAACCTCGTTAGTTTCCTATTAGTGCTATAATATATTATCAGAAATTTAGTAGCTGATAATAACACAAATTTATTATTTTATAATTCTGGAGGTCAGCATTCCAAGGATGGTGTCACTGTGCTAAAGTCAAGATGTTGACAATGTCGGTTCCTTCTGGAGGTTCTAGGGTAGCATCCTTTCCTTACCTTGTCCAGATTCTAGAGGTTCCCTGTATTCCTTGCTCAAGCCACTTCCTCCGTCTTCAAACCTAGCAGTATACCCCTGTCGAATCTAGTTTACTGATTTCTGTCTTAGTCATCACATTGCCTTCTCTCACTGTGAACCTCATGCCTTCCTCTCAAAAGGACTCTTGTAATTCCATTGGGCCCACAGAGAAAATAAAGATCCTTAACTTAATAACATCAGCAAAGTCCCTTTTGCCATATAAGGCAATATCTTCATAGGTTTAGAGATTAAGACCTACGGACATCAGTTAATGTGTGCGGTAAAGTCCCTATTTCATTCCTGATATCAGTAATTTGTATTTTTTAATCAATTTATTTTATTCACTATTGTATTTTTCAAAGAACCAGCTTTTGAATTCATTGGTTTTCTTTATTTTGTTTGTTTGTTTGTTTTCCACTTCATTTTATATTTCATTGATTTCTGCTCATGTCATTATTATTTCCTTACTTCTAGTTACTTTGGATTTTGTTTGATTTTTATTTTTCAATTTTTTTAAGTTGAAACTTAAATTACTGCTTTGAAATATTTCTTCTTTCTTAAATGATCATTTAATTTAATGCTGTAAATGTCCCTGTAAGGAACAATGTAATTGTGTACCTCATATCTTTGTATGTGGTGTTTTTTTTTTTTCATTCAGTTCAAAGTGTTTTATAATTTGCTTTATGATTTATCATTAAACTATGAGTTCTTTCAAAGTATATGTTTTAATTTCCAAATATTTGAGAATGTTCCAGATATCTTTAAGTTTACTTTTGTTTTGTTCAGGTAACATACTTTGTATTTATTTAATCTTCTCAAATTTATTTTGATTTTTTTATAAACCAGAATATGGTCTATTTTGATGAATGTTCTGTGTATACTTTAAAAGAATACTTGTTTACCTAGTATTGAATAGTGTTCTCTAAATGTCAGTTTGGCAAAGTTGGTAGCATTGTTCCACTTCATCTGGATCTTTGTATTTTTTTATTAATTTTTGAGAAATTGATAGTGTATTATACAAGTGAATTAATTACACATAATCAACTTAATTGTTCAATTGTTACAAGGACTCACAGGTCTTGAACACTTTTTGTTCACAAAAAAATCTTATTATTGCAGGTCTCAGTGAGATATGAAGTTCTAGGTATTCTGTGTGAAGATAGGGTCCTCAGCACACAGGATTAAAACAAGATGGGTTTCACATGGGAGGAGGCTCTTAAGAGAGGCTTCTAACCATCTCGTGGGTGTATTCATGTAAAATTTAAAATTTGTCTATACTCACAAATTGTACAATTGGGTTGTCTTATTCTGATCTATGATATTGCCAGAGATGTTAACAAGACTGACATAAAATATACTCCCCATTTGGAAACATATTATTAAGGGGATCTGTATACTTTCCATAAATGGACTAGTGTTTTGGCAGTTGTATGCCAGGCCAATGGGATTGCTTATGTTTGTGTCTGTTTAAGTAATATATCCAAAATTCCTGCCTGTGTTATGATATAAAGCTTTTTCTAACTGTTGCGTATGAGCATGCTGTCTTAACTTTGTTTCCTTTGCAAAAACTATTTAGTTAAAATTGTATTATCAGAACAAACAGCTTGCAGTCAGTCTTGTGTCTGCTTCATGGAATTTGAATATTCCCCCAGCCACCTTTTTTTCCAAGATCTTTTTTTCTCTGGTAACTCTCTTAATTAAAGCAAATTCCATTTATCTAAATATTCTAGGCCCGTTCTTTATCTCCCTAAAGCTCTGTTGATATGGAACTACCTGTTTTTCACATCATGTTTGTTGTGCCCACTGTGTGCTAATTGTTCATGTGTAATTGGGAAACATATCTTATAACCAGAAGTGCCATATTTTCCAGGACAAGGTCATATGGAAAATTAGTGTGTGTATATGTGTTCTTGCATATATTTATACATGTATATACATACACTATGTACATACCAGAATGTCCTTCATAACTAGTCTCCAAATTTCCAGGTATTGCATCTCTGGTATATCATACCAATAGGGTAGAGTGATTGATCTCAAGAACCCACATGTTCTTTCAGTTTTTCTTTAAAAGTGTAACACTATGAGACACTAGACAAGTAGTAGAAGACATCCTGTCATTCTGCCTTTTCTAAACAGTTCATTAAAATTGATGGTTACACAATAATCTTCAGTTTTAATACAGAATAAAGTGCATGAGTTTTGGCCTATGGAAAGAAATTCACATAGATATAGTCCCATTTGGGGTCACAGTAGTAAATATAGCCTGTTAATTGAGAGCCAAGTGACATACCGTGTTAGTGTTATTCCATTTAAACGCCATGAGGATTTCTGTTCTTTCATGGCATAAGATGGTATGACATAAGCCTTTCCAATAACCGTTTTGCATGATGCTGTCTTCCCGTCATGGTGTTTTGTTTTAGTAATGATGGAGCTCAGCAGGAAAAAGTATATCCTTACAGGCATCTGAGCCAAAGCTAAGAGAGAAAATTACTTTTTTGCTGTTTTCTTTTTCAGGGACCAAAGTAGTGTTTAGTGTTTAGTTTTCCCGTATGAGTAAGTCCTTTGTTAATTCCTTTACCCTCAATGATTAGTTTACATTCTTTCCACTTATTTAAACAGAAACTTCTCCTCCCCAAGTGTGCACCCAGGTTTAGCCAATGTGTTGTTCCACATTGGTAGAAGAAATAAGAACCTCACGAATGACTCCTCCTCTAGCCATTCCTATTCATTTAAGGTAGGTGTTAGAAAAATACAGATTTATGGATCATCCAGTAGGTAATAAGGCACGTGACACTGTTGAAGCTAGTTTTGACTTTAGATATTTTATTTAATGCATATACATTTAGGATCCTATGTCTCCTTGAAATATTAACCTTTTCCCCCAGTTTTATTGAAATATAATTGACACACAGCAAAATCTAAAAATTTAAGGTAGATGTAGCCTAATGATTTGATTTGCATGTATTGTGAAATGATTACCACAATGAGTCTAGTTAACATTCATCATTTCATATATAAAAGAAAAAAATTATGTTTTCCTTGTGATGAGAACTTTTAGGATCTACTGTCTTAGCGACTTTCAGATCTACTACACATCAGTGTTCACTCTTAGTCATCATGCTGTACATTATATCTTCAGGCTTATTTATCTTATAACTGGATGTTTGTGCCTTTTGACCACCTTCATCTAATTCAATTATGAATATGGACCTTTAACATTATAAGACATTAGTATTCATCCTTTATATAATACTCTTTTCTCTGAAATAAATCTTATCTAGTAATTCTTAAAGCCATTCTAACTTTGTTTTGATTTGTGCTTATATGATATATCACTTATGTCCTTTTGCTTTTAGCATATCTTTGTATATACATTTAAAGTAGATTTTTATAGACAACATAAAGTGGTCTTACTCTGCTCCATTTTACATTTGGAGTGCTTAGGCCTTATGCATTTGATGTAATTATCAACAGTCTTGCTCTTTGTTTTCCATTTTTTTTTTTGTCAAGTGTTTCTTTTTCTAATAGTAGGCAAAATAATTTTTTTGCTTATTCAAAGTTATATATATATATGTGTAAATATATATATATAATGTGTGTGTATGTATATATATAGAGAGAATAGTTTTCCAAATGACGGTTTTTGGCAGCAAGTAAAGGTTATAAGTAAAAACAATAAGCCCTAATTTTCCATAGCAGCTTTCATTTTTTCCTGAAAAGAAAGTCCATTTTTCTGATCGCCAGTTAGATGTATATTCTTAAATACATGGGATTTTTTTAAAGTGTCAAAATATATGTAATCCCCATTTTTTCAGAGGAGAATTACAATGAACAGAAGAATGCATGAACTTAGATTCTCAAGGTCATCTCAAATCCTGAAGTCCCTGGTTTCTGTGATAGGGTAAGAGTTTTGCTAGCAAATAGTTGAATTAAATTCCAGTAAAAAATACTGTAAATCTTTATCTTCTTATTCTTGATTTTTTTTTAGTATATTGAAACAGATTATTTAATTAAAGCTAAATATGTGGCAGTAAGACCCGAGAATGTTACCTAAAAATTTATTTTAAAAATATCCTAGATAAACTTCATTTATCCATTTCATATTCTACTATTTATATTTTTTTTGTTTTGTCTGTCTTTTCTTCCCACAAATTGCCATGGACAATGTGTAAAAACTGTTCATCCTATTATTTGGTTGGAAGAAGGTTAATAATCTCCACTAGTGGATACCTAGAGTATAAATCCAATGCACCTAGATGGTCTCCTGTGGCTAGAGCAATGTATTAGCAAGTGGTCTGGTTCTGACCAGAACCCTACCAGATACAGTGCCTCCAGGATCATGACACCGAATCCACCAAGCCACTGTTTGGTGTTTCTGTTGAGCCACAGTGCTGTGGACTTCAGACTGTCTCTTTTATCTGGATGAACATGGATAGTATCATATATTATTGTTGTCACAATTCTAGAAAATAAAGCATCAGATAAATAGCTGGATTACAGGAGCCCTTGGTAGCAGACCATCCAAGTAACAATCCCCAGTTAAAAGTCAGCTCCAAGACTAATTGAGGCCTTGTATATAATTCTTTTTGTTCATGAGTAGGTGATCACATGAAGTAGGGGTGCTGCTCCCAGAGCTATGCTTTTTATTGTCATCACTGCCTCACATGTCCCGAGTAGTTCAGCTTGCTCCAATAGCAAAGAGTTATTCTATGTATGAATCTGAAAAACGTCCTGGTTCACAGGCCAATTCTGTGCTCCAGATTCCACTGGACTTGTCCAACTACATGAGGACTATGAAGCATTGTAGAGGGTGGGGTGCCAAACCCATAACCCCCAAAGCCATGGGCTGAGAGACTGCTGGGCCTAAGGGCTACCTTAGGTGCCAGGGTCAGGGAGCAACCCTGAGAGTCCTACAGCCATGCCTGCTTCATGCTCACAGACTCACATGAGTCTGCACTGAGGAGCCTAGGAGACATGGTGCCTTTATCATGTGTTCTTTGTTCCTCCTTTTCTCATTCCCTGCCTTCTTTGGGTTATTCAGTACTTTTTATGATCCCACTATATCACCATTATTATTTTATTAGATATATATATAGTAAGAACCAGAGAAGCAGAACCAATAGGATATACAAAAAGATTGATTCTTATGTGGTTGAGAGGGCTAATTAGTAGGAAATCTGGATGCTCAGGCAGGAGTTGATGTAGCCTTGAATCTAAAATCTGTAGTATAAAAGGCACCTGACTAGTTCAGTTGGTAAAGCATGTGACTCTTCATAAAATCCATAGGATAGATCAACAAGCTGGAAATTCAGGCAATATTTCTATGTTACAATCTTGAGACAGATTCCTGCTTCTCTAGGAAACCTCAGATTTTGTCTTAATGCCTCCCACTGACTCAGAACATATTCATCATTACAAGAATCCCTCATTCTGCCATTTTATAGCCATACCCACTTCTCTCCTGGCCTTACTCTCTTCTTAACCCCCTATAACAGCCATAGACCTGTTCTTTATTCCTGTCTTTGTCTTTTCAAGAATGTTATATAAATGGAATCATACTCTATGTACCTTTTGATATTGCTTCCCCCCCCCCCCCCCCCCCTACCCCGTTTCATTATATCAGGTATTTTTAACCTTTTTGTCATTTAGATCTGAGTATCCATTGTTTTATCATCTTTTTCTTTTTCCTTTCTTTATTCAGCCTGGGATCTTCTTGGTCTTTGATATGAGGAGATTTTCAGTTGAAATCTGTACATTTCATGTTATGTTCTGAGACTTCAGATTTCATGTAAAATTCTGATTTGGTTGACTTTTTTCTGATACTGCTGCATCAGGGAATGGGAAGGGGATGTTGCCTCAGTACTTCCAGATGGAAGCAGAAGTTCAGGTTCCCCACTTGGTCTTTGTTGATACCCAAGAGAGTGGGGGCTTTGTTGCTTTTTGCTGAACATTCAGCTCTTAGCTCCCCATGTGGAGTCCACTGATTTTGTGGTGGGAATGGCCGTATTAGCCATGAGTGAGAGACCTGACTGTAATCTAGGCCTGCAATGGCACCTGGGAGGAGCAGTGCTTTGTTACTGCTGGGTGGGTGTGGGATCTAGGCTGTGTGGTCTTCATTAACTCTTCGGTCAGGGGACTCATTACCAGCTGGTGGAGATGAAAATCCCAACTCTTACTTGATCTTGTCTGACACCACACCTCAAGGGTAATGACAAGTGGAATAAGGGGAAATTTAGCTTTCCATTCAGCCTTTGCTGGTGGAGAGAGTGGGTGGCCATAGTTTTTCTTTGTTTTTTTATTGGAGTAGATGGGTTGTTGTCTAAAAATTGTCTGTCTTACTAGATTGCCTATTCCCTGTCCTTTGACTAGAGAGATGTTCATGGTTTGTTTGTTTTTTTTTTGTTTTTGTTTTTTGTTTTGGTTTTTTTGGACTGTACTTCCTGACATTTCTTGGCTATCACCTTCTTCAGCAACAAGTCTGCGATTAAAAAAAAAAAGAAAAATTCCCAGAGAACTCCCACTATGTTGTCCCTTGGGTCCTGAGGTTGACCTTCTTGCTGCCTTTCAGAGTCTTCTTAGAATTTTACATGTACATGCACACACAACTCTTTTTGTCTTTCTGTATGTCCATCTACTATATCTGTTTATCGTCTTAGTTTTCTAGGGCTGTCTAACTTAGTTTTCTAGGGCTGTACTACACACTGGATGGCTTAAACAATGGACATTGATTTTCTTAAATTTGTGGAGCCTAGAAATTTATGATCAAGGTGTCAGCAGATTTGGTTTCTTCTGAGAGCTCTCCTTAAGTTGTTGATGGCTGTCTTAATCAGTCTTTCCTCTGTGTATGCATATGTCTGGTGTGTGTGTGTCCAAATTTTCTCTTCTCATAATGGTACCAGTCAGATTAAATTAAGAGCTCCTCAAATATATATGTATTTAGTTGTACTTGGAGGAATAGGGAAAGTACATATACTCCATCATCCCAGAAGTAGAAGTCCTTGTTACTGGTTTTAAAATGTCATCACCTTAAAAATTTCATTATATTCTGGCCTCCATTAAATCTACTGAAATGTAAGCCATGATTTTTAAGAGTTGTATGTCTCTTTGTAATGTACATTGTTTTTTTCTTTTGGTTTTCAGCAGTTTGACTGTACGTGGCTAGATATGGCCCAGTTTGTGTTGCCCTATTTTGTACTTGCTGACCTCTTTGTAATTTATTTTCTTTAGCAAATTTTGAAAATTCTCAGCTCTAGTATCTTGAAATATTTTTTCCTATCCCCATTTCTCTCTGAAGTTCTTTTGGAACTCCCATTACACATAATAGATCACTTGATTTGTGTATCACAGATCACTGAGGCTCTTCTGTTTTCTTGTCATTTTAATTTCTATTTTTCACATTAGATCATTTCTATTGAACATTTTCTTTTTCTTTCTTTCTTTCTTTCTTTTTTTTTTTTTAAGATTTTGTTTATTTGACAGAGACACAGCCAGAGAGGGAACACAAGCAGGGGAAGTGGGAGAGGGAGAAGCAGGCTTCCCGCCTAGTAGGGAGCCTGATATGGGGCTTGATCCCAGGACTCTGGAATCATGACCTGAGCCGAAGGCCAAAGCTTAAAGACTGAGCCACCCAGGTTTCTCCATCTATTGAATATTTTTTTAATGCATGGATCCTTTCTTTGGCTGTCTCCAGTTATCTGTTGATCCCTGTGTGTGAATCTTTTATTTCAGATACTGTGCTTCTAAATTCTAAATTCCCATTGGGTTATTTTTATATTTCTCATATCTCTGCTGAGAGCCTCCATTTATTCACTCATTTTGACAGTAGTTTCCTTTTGATCCTTGAATATGCTTTTAATAGATGCTATAAAGTTCTTTTCTGGAAATTCCACTTCTAGGTTATCTTGGAATCTCTCTTATTGAGGTCTTTCTCTTAAATATGGGCCACATTTTTTTTCATGTAACTAGTAGTTTTTATTTTATACTGTATATTGTAGATGATACTTCGTAGAAATTCTGAATTATATTATCTTCCTCTGAAGAACGTTGATTTTTTTTTCAGACTGTTGGCTTTTAAACTTGAACTATTGAATCTTGGTTTTATACCTGATTAGAAAAGGTGTTTTGCATGCACAGGACTGGAATAGATTATGCTGAGTGAAATAAGTCAAGCAGAGAGAGTCAATTATCATATGGTTTCACTTATTTGTGGAGCATAAGAAATAACACGGGGGACATGGGGAGATGGAGAGGAGAAGAGAGTTGGGGGAAATTGGAGGGGGAGATGAACCATGAGAGACTATGGACTCTGAAAAACAACCTGAAGGTTTTGAAGGGGCGGGGGGGTGGGAGGTTGGTGAGGAGGTGGTGGGTATTATGGAGGGCACATATTGCATGGAGCACTGGGTGTGGTGCATAAACAATCAATTCTGTTATATTGAAAAGAAATTTTTTAAAAAAGGGTTTTTTGCTTTTATCTCTGTTCCAGATATATATTTTAATCCTGCTACATCATTGATAGTTTTAAGACATGACCTCATGGTATTTCACCGAGAACCCAAACTCAAAATTGTATCTTCCTTCTGTGGGAAGAAACTGAGATACTGGCCCACTTAAATCAGTCTTCCACTTGATGTTTTTCACTATTATCATTAAAGTCTTCTCTGTGCATGCACAGCTTAGGGAACAGCCAATAATTTGAAGATAGTTATACATAGATTTGGGGCATACCCCTTCAGTGTCCTCTTTTTTCCTCAGGACTTTTACACTCAATCTTCAGCAACTCTGACAGCCCCAAACTCTGTCCTCTGAGACCTTAAGCTACTGAGACAACAATTTTCTGCTCACATTCTAGTCATCTCGTGCCAGGTGGACTGAAATATGCTATTGTAAAATGAGGAAATTACTTTTAAGATATAATTCCCTTTAATTCTATGTGTCTCTTCATTTGATCTCCCATGCCTTCATATAGTTTTTTTTTTTTTTTTAATATTTTGTTTAGAGTTTGTATTTGTTCTCTGGAAGAGGGTTAAGTTATACCAATAAAAGTTACTCTACCAGGGGCACCTGGGTGCTCGGTGGGTTGAAACCTCTGTCTTCGGCTTGGGTCGTGAGCCACGGTCATGGGATCAAGCTCCACCATTGGTGCTCTGGGGGGGAGCCTGCATCCCCCCCCACTCTCTGCCTACTTGTGATCTCTGTCTGTCAAATAAATAAATAAAATCTTAAAAAAGAATAGTTACTCTACCAAACCAAAACCAAAACTCTTTAATATATATTTTAAGCAAAGGAAAATGACCAGTTAAATGATGATAAGAAGATAGAATGAAATATAAATGATAGTAATTTGCTGGTTTCTTCGGATGATACATGAAAATGGCTTCCAGTGGGTCTTTGAATTTTAACAACCTGATTTTGATCTTATTTGAATAAAGGTTAGGAATATCAAGTAGTTCAATATGAAGTAAGGTGATAAAAACAAAAAGTCAAAGAAATAAAATATTTGGTTTTCAGATCCCATTCTAAAATCTGATTTTTGGACTGAATCTCATGCTAGGTGTGCTAACTCTAAGGCTCCATAGGACAATTTTAGTTATATCCAAGATTTCAAAGAACAAATAGTAACAAACTTTAAAATTTTTTTTATCAGATTCTTGAAAAGTAAGATTTTTCTCCTTATGACTAACAGAATTATTTTATCAATAATAAAATGCCAGGCACTGATCTTTGTGTGCTGCTTCATTTGCTAAGTATGTAAAAAGAATGTGTTTAAGGGATATGCACGACGTCCTCAAAAAAATGATGTCATTTTTTTGTTCTTTTTCAAATTCCTCCTTATATTCAACAGAATACTTGTCAACAGCTTTAACTGTCAGGAGTAGAACAACCTGCTAGTTCAGCTTGACTGCGAGGCTCAGTTTCATAAAGCCAAATTTGTAATCTTGTGGCTTCAGGGCAATTTTCTTTTACTTCCATATCTAATTTTAAGAATCAAAATTAATTCTTCTTATAGCTATACCTATAAAATTTGTTCTAGCAAACAGAAGTAAATTGAAATACATTTATCTTCAAAGAATGAAATAATAATCATCTCAGCCTAAATATTCGATTTCCCAATTATGCTCACATTGTGGCTTACCTTTTCTATTATTTAAGCTTGGTCCTTTGTTCTTAAGCCCTCTTTTCTTGTTTTGCTTGAGAATCAGTGGAAAGGCTGCCTTATTAAAGAGTAATTTTCTGGGAAAATACTTTCACACAATTAAGAACTTCTTTTAGAGATAAACATTAAGCATTATGTGCATGATTATAGTCTTTTAAGCTAAGCTACTATATCCCATTGGGTAAGTCTTTATTCATACTTCAGTTTTTCAGCCCAACATTGTTTACCAAATAGACCTAAAATATTATGGGATTCAAGTTTGCAATGCATGTTACCAGGAAAAAAAATTAATGTTATTAAATTCATTATACATGAAGTTTTATCTGCATTTTTTCCTCTTTTGTTTGTATACATTTTTACTTCCTTGCTTCCTTCCTTCCTTTCTTTATCTGAAATACAGTTTAAATATTGACAGTAACTCAAAATGGTACTTGCTAAGAATTCTTCAGTATTGGTCAGTTTGATCAGATAGTTGGATATCATCTCTCTCTGTAGCTCCATTATGGCATTTCTCTCTGTAAAAATGGGAATGCATGTTTATTAGTATTTATTTTACATATAATGTCTATACATATGTGTGTATTTCTCTTATTGCTTAATCATATGCCTTGCGCTTTCCCTTTCTCCCTGGCCCTTTCCTAATCAATCTATCATTTCAATTGCACAGATATTTATTTTACTAGTGATCTTATTTCATCACTCTGTGAGCAGGTGTTCATCACTTGTGTTCTCTTGCAAAATACAGGTACTTCTTTTCAAATCCTGTATACTGTCAAATACATTTTCCCTGTTTGTCAGTCAGGTGGAGTATATTGGACTTCCTGGTATTATGTTGCATTGACTGGTTGAGGAAACAGAGTGAAAGTATGTATTGATGAAGACATGTGTACCTGTCCAACTGTGGGCTCTTTTGGGGAATTGTTCAACCATGTTCTCATCTTTTTAAATATTTATCATGCTTGTTACTGCTTCTGCTAAACAATTTTCTATAATGTGTATCTTGTTGAACTCTTATTGAAGTATATGGGATACAGGGGATTGTAGTTATGTTTTGCCTCTTATCTTCTGCTATGTATTTTAATGACTGTTCTATTTTATACTTTAGAATGGTCTAACATATTTTATCTAAGACACCTAAAGCAGTTGTGTTATTTATATAATAACAGTTCCATTAATAAAATTAAGCAACAGCAAAGTTTGATTGAACATGATTCTATCCCCTATTCCTGTCCCCTGTCTGTCCCATATTTGCCCACTTTTGAATTGCATTTAAATAATATGATTGAATATTTTATGAATATATCATTATTGAATAAATTTACGAGAGTTTTCATACAAATGCCACAGCAATATGGCATTTTATAATCTGTAGCTTCCTTAGATTTAAGTAGGTGAAGTTTACTCAATTCATAGTTACTCAACACCCACGGACAGGTACATGCCACTTATTGTAATCTCTTTGCCATAATACTGCCTGCAGATGTAGAGACACATTCATTATTTTGCTCAAATCCTTTAAACTTATTTAAATATTTGAGAGGCTGTATGTTAGAGGTAATGTCAACAGTGGTTCAATTAAAATTACACTAGGGGCTCAGTCAGCTGGGTGGCAGACTTCTGATTTCAGCTTAGGTTGAGATCTCAGGGTAGCGGGTAGCGGGGTCAGTGGCCTTGGGCTCCTGCCCTTTGCATTCAGTGTAGAGTCTGCTCGTGCCTTTCCCTTCCCTGCCCTCCCAGATAAGTAAATAAATAAAATATTTAAATAATAATAATAATAAAATTACTAGGTCTTTGACATGGTATACACTCTAGATTACAATTAGATTTCATCTCTTGATTAAAGGCCATATCTACTCCCTTCTCATTGGTTCTCTACTGTACTGTTCTGTATTGCATATGATGTCAAGGCCTTTTCTAGCTCAAGGGGACAGAATAATCAATTAATGGTCAAGGGACTAGGAGTGACAACCCTTTTGCTGTACCTTTTTTTAGCATTGGTTTAGACCAAAGCACTATTGATATACACAATTCGTTCCCTTTTCTACAGTAGGAGCCTATGGCCCATGACTGTAGTTATGCTTTAAAACAAATTATTCCCAGATGGTATAACCATCTTCCTAGAAGACACTACAAGACTCAGGGAGAATATTAAATAATCTTAAATGTGGTAAAATTTTTTTTTAGCATTTTATTTATTTATTTGACAGAGAGAGATCACAAGCAGGCAGAGAGGCAGGCAGAGAGAGAGAGGAGGAAGTAGGCTCCCCGCTGAGCAGAGAGCCCGACGCGGGACTCGATCCCAGGACCCTGAGATCATGACCTGAGCCGAAGGCAGAGGCTTTAACCCACTGAGCCACCCAGGTGCCCAAATGTGGTAAAATTTTTTAATGTGTAAGGCCAAAGATAGACAAGTATGTATTGTAAGAAAGGGTTTTCCAGAGTGAGAAATGATCAAAAGAAAAAAGATTGCAAAAAATGTTCATTTAACAGATGTGAAAAATGATTGTTCCTTGGTATTCCTAAACAACTATTAGGGAAAAAATGATAAAATATATATAAATTCAAATTTTAAAAATAGGAGAGATGGCGATTGAACACTGGGTTGGAAATTGTTATCATTCTTACCTGATGATCAGTCATTCAGCTTCTGTTTGGACTCTGACAATAATGAGAAACTTATTATCTCAGGAACAAGCCTATGCCCTTGTTAGACAAATGATCATTTTAAAAATATTCACCAACATTTATTTCTAAGAAATGTCCACATATCAGTAGATTTTTGAGAATTAAAGGCAAAGTACAAGCTAAACATATCATGCCTTATCATAATATTAATCTGCTTTTGTTGAAAATAAAATTCTTCTCTGTTTCCAGCTGCATGAAGGCACCAATATTAAAATAAATAAGAATAGAAATAAGCTAAGACTGAGACTTTACTCTTTCATTCAGGTTGGGGCTTGTTTTAAGTTTGAGGTAAAGTTATATATAAAAGTTATACTCTTTTATTGTGACCTTTCTTATTAATAAAGAATTCCATAATTTTCCATCCCTTTACCAGATAAGTATAAGTATACTAAATGTTAATCTTCTGGCTAAACAAGTTTTAAGAAATAGCTCTAAGGGTATTATCAATCTTGAAATCTACTTTGCAGCCTTATTTGTTGGCATGTGTGTACATATAATTTAACTTAGCTCCGTTATGAAACACTTTTAGCTACTGTTCTGTCTTTTCTTACCTTACTTAACTGATTTAAAGTGACTTTGCAATGGTGGGTCAAATGGGGGTGGGGGTGAGTGGATTATATTGTGTTCCCTTCTTTGTCCCTGCTTCCATCCATAGTTCTCTAAGTATCAGTTCTTCCTGAGAACATTCCAGAGGTATTCTTGTTGGGATTTCCAAAAGGTTCTCCATAAAGAACAGTATCCTTTTTCTACCCGATTCTGAATAATTTAAGAAGTAAAAAAAGGAATGATAACAAAAAGTCAAAATATTGCCTTTGCTATTGATAGTGAACAGATTGTGATGTGGCATTTAGGTTTGTTCATTTGATAGACTCCTATCCCCATCATCGCTGCCTTGCAGGTTGCTAGCAACCCTGGATAATTAGACCTGGCCACCACCCCAAAGAGAAAATACCTCCCTCTGCCCGCCCCCCCCACGAGGAGCAATAGTGGATGGTGTGTTTCTACAGCAGACATCTTGCTCCTAAGAGCAAGGAAGGCAGAGATGAGCCAAGGATGCCTGGTTAATTGCCTCAGATTTATCCATCAGATAAATCATCTTACCTTCCGAATGACAAAGGGAGGTGAACGGTACGTTGAAAAAAAATTTTTCCTCAGGGAAGCCAGGAGTAGGCTTTGGGGACCCTGTTCCCAATGAAAATATTCAATGAAAAGAAATCGTGTGGAGAGTCTTTCTTTACTGGTCACAGAAACTACTGCTTTCTTCCAAAAGGGATATCACAGAGATATCAGATGAGGCTAAAAAATATAGTTTATGCTATTTTTAACCCTATTTTAACAAGTTTCTTTTCTCATTTATACATTTTTTCTTCTAAGGGCAGGCAAAAGCACCCAGAATTCCTCAGTCCTTTGCTCAGGGTACTCTGAAGCCAGATCTCTTTTAATTTGACAAGTTATTTTGAGTTGTGCTTTATTATATTGGGTCATAATAGAAAGATAGTATACTTATTATTCTGTCATCTTTATTAACTGCACTGTTTAAATCATTCCCATTTTTTTCTTCTTACAAAGCTTTGGAGCACTTCCAGTATTTCAAAATCTCTCACTGAATTTCAACATCTCAGTGTATATCTCTTCATTAGTGCTAATAACAGGACGGATGCAAAATGACCTTCTTTGACTGATACGTTTTACTTGGGGAGTTCTCTTTTGCTAGTAGGATAGGCCCAGCTCTGCTTTTGCTTCCTTTGTTTCATTTTTCATCATCGTACATCCTTTCATTCTTAGATTTCTTTATTTCGTTCTTTTTAATGTTTCTTGTCAACTGTTTATCTTTAGTTTGTTTGTCTGTTTGTTTGCTTGTTTTGAATTCTTTCTTCTGGTATACCAGAACTTACAGTCCCATTCCTCAGTAACCTGTTGATCTCATGGCCAGTTCTGATAGTCTCACTACATAGCTATGCTGGTCTTCTTGCTATTCTTTGAATAGTCCTGACATATTCTCTCTTCTATATGTACTGTTGTCTAGAGTATTTAATATTTACTTAATTTTTCTTGTTGATCATCTGGCTCTTTCAGTAGAATGCGTGCTCTATGAGGGAAGAAATTTGTGTCTGTTTTGTTAACCACTCTACACAGAGGACCTAGAATATTGCCTAGTATATAATAGGTACTCAAAAATTTACTTTTGGACTGAATGAATTGAACAAATAGAGCTGCATTTTAAATCTATAATATTTAATTTTGGCATGTATTTCATTTGTTTTGAAGTTCCTACCTGTTCCTTTCTCTAAATAAGTGGTTTTACTTGCTTATTAGAGTCCAAAATTGTTTCAAAGTTAGCCATATGCTTTTTAGTTATATGAATGGTTTTCTCAAAGTTTTTCTGTGAAATTCATAAGCCAACATTATGCCGTGAAATGTGGAGATTAAAATCAAAGCCTTGCTTCAATACCTTTCAAATGTGTGACTTAAGCAAGTTGTTTAACTTCTCTGTAACAGTTTCCTTATCTACAAAGCAAGAGTCCTCATATTTCTTTTTTTGAGAATTGAATGAGTGTATATATTTACAGCCCTTAGCATGTCTTAAGTACTGTACAGTTGAAAATAATTTTCTTAGTCCATTTGGGCTGCTTATACCAAAGATCACAGACTGGATACCTTAAACAACAGATTTATTTCTTACAGTTCTGATAACTGGAAATCCAACGTCCAGGTGCTGGTAGACTTGGTGTCTGGTGAGGGCCCTCTTACTGTTTTATACACTGCCTTCTTCTCCTTGAGTCCTTTTCCATGGTGAGAGCAGCGAGAGGGTAAGCTCTCATGTCTCTTCTATAAGGACATTAATTTCATTCATGAGGGCTCCACCTTCATGAACTAATGACCTCCCTAAGGCCCTGTTTCCTAATTCCATCATAGTAGGGGATACAAGTTCAACATATGAATTTTAGGGGACACAGTATGTCCATTGCAGCATTATGAGTATTACTCTCATTGCAATTATATCATAAATATCAATAACAAATCATAAGAGTTTCTCCTTCCTTTTTTTTAAAAAAAAGTATTTAAATTCAGTTAACATATAATGTATTATTGGTTTCAGAAGTAGAGGTCAGTGATTCATCAGTTTTATATAATACCCAGTGCTCATTACATCATGTGCCCTCCTTAATGTCCATCACCCAGTTATCCTACCCCTACTCCCTCACTCCTCTCCCCTCCAGCAACCCAGTTTATTTCCTATGCTTCAGAGTCTCTTATGGTGGGACTCTTGGGTGGCTCCGTGGGTTAAAGCCTTTGCCTTGGGCTCAGGTCATGATCTCAGGGTCCTGGGATTGAGCATTCCCTCCAGAATACTTACTTTTCTCTTTTTATTAATGTTGGGCTCTCTGCTCAGTGGGGAGACTGCTTCCCTGTCTCTCTGCCTACTTGTGATCTCTGTCTGTCAAATAAATAAATAAAATCTTAAAAAAAAAAAAAGAGTCTCTTATGGTTTGTCTCCACTCTGATTTCATTTTATTTTTTTCCTCTCTTCCCCTATGATCCTCTGTTATGTTTCTTAAGTTCCATGTACAATGGAATACTACTTATCCACCCCAAAAAATGAAATCTTGCCATTTGCAATGGCGTGGAGGGAACTAGAGGGTGTTACGCTAAGCTAAGTAAGCCAGTCAGAGAAAGACAATTATCATATGACCTCACTGATATGTGAAAGTTTCCTCTTCCTTATGGAAGAAAAAAACATAATCTTTCCTTTACTACTGTTTTCCCATTCTTTGTTTCCTTAATCCAAAAATACAATGCTGTTCTCCTTCTTCTTTTTGATTTAATAAAAATTTGGTTTTATGAGTAGTTAATTTTGCAAGTGCTAACTCATAGGCTAAAAATAGTAAATTAAAATAGACACAATCCTAATGGTATGGAGTTTTGTAAGAAAAGATATGGTAAAGAGGTGAATAGATAAAAATAAGTAAAAATATCAATAAAACTTAAGAAAAATATTCTGATTATAATAAACTTGTGCTGTGATAGAAAACACTAGGAAGGAACCTTGGTTTCTGGTTGTCAGACAAGAGCTCTAAGGTGGTATGACTAAAGTTGAGAACAAACAATGGAAAAGGCTGGGAATATTGGCAATAGGGAAGCAGGGGCACCGGAAGGTTCAGGCAGAAGCAACTGCATTTGCTCATAAGATTATTTATATTTAGCCTTCAAAAATCCCTCCAGAATACTTACTTTTCTCTTTTTATTAATGTTATTTCAAAGAGTTTCCTCTCTCAATTTTTAGACTAAGTTTTTTTAGATACACTGTTTTTTATTTTATTATTTCAGTTGATACTATTTTAAAATCCATTTTGGTAGGATGGATTCTACGGATTCTGACCTATGTTTCCTCTATTTTTTTTTTTTTAAGATTTTTAAAATTTCTTTATTTGACAGAGATCACAGGTAGGCAGAGAGGCAGGCACGGTTGGGGGGGTGGCGGTGGTGCAGGGAGCCAATGCAGTCTCTATCCCAGAACCCTGGAATCATGACCTGAGCTGAAGGCAGAGGCTTTAATCCACTGAGCCACCCAGGAGCCCCTTCCCATATTTTATTTTTAAAAATTTCCCTTTTTGCACTTTAAATTTTGGGGGAATTTCTTGAAATTGACTTCTTTAGTCATTTGATTTTCTACAGCATTCATTGTCTTCATTATTTTTTAAATGTAATAGTTACACTTAAAATTCTCTTTAAATTCCTCATAAAGTCAAATAGTCTCATTTTTATACTTTCATACTTCTTGTTTATAATTCAAATAGGCAAAATCTTTTTTGAACTTTATTGAGGATATAAATCATTTGTTTCTGATGTGTTTTCTTTTTCTGTTTATTTAAATAACTTTTCATAAGAATAAACTTCTGTATCTTTCAAAAAGTCACCTTCTTTTGAACTAAAGAATCTTTTAACAGGCCTCATAGGTTTTTGTTTTGCTTTGTTTTGTTTTCTGTCAGTAAGAGCTTTCTGATTGCTCAGTATTGGCTGGTCATCAGATAGAATTAGACAAAGGTCAGTGAGGGTCCCTACCTATATCTAAAGATATTTGTTTCAATTTCCGTGTATTATTATACAAGGAAAAGTGAGATCAAGTGGTAATTTGAGTATAGATAATATCCTAAAAATACTTAAATAATGATATTAGTGAGAAAAGAAAAAAATGCCATACAGAATCTGTTTAGTTTCATAGTTTTGTGTGAAATATATTTGAATTAGTGAATTCTAGCTCTAAAATTGTATTGACTTTTACTATTTTATTAAATTTTTCCAGGGAACGTAGCTGAGTAAGAAACTCTGAAATATTCAGAATAGGCAAAATTGTGGAGATGGTAAGTAGATCAGTGGTTTCCATGGGATAGAGGAGAGGAAAATGGGGTATAACTACTAATAGGTATGGCGCTTCCTTTTGGGGTGATGAAATGTTTCAGAACATGATAGTGGTGATGGCTTCACAGCATTTTGAATGTACCAAATGTCACAAAATTGTACACTTTATTTTTTAAAAAAGTTTTTTAAAGATTTTATTTATTTATTTGACAGAGAGAGACACAACAAGAGGGAATACAAGCAGGGGGAGTGGAAGAGGAAGAAGCAGGCTTCCCGCTGGGCTGGGAGCCAGATGAGGGGCTTGATGCAGGGCTCAGTCCCACCTGAGCCAAAGGCAGATGCTTAATGACTGAGCCACCCAGGTGTCCCAAATTGTACAGTTTAAAATGGTTAGTCTTTATGCTATGTATATTTTACCACAATTAAAAAAAAAAAAAAAAAGGATCTGCCTACCAAAAAAAGAAAAAGAAAAGGCAGTGCCTTTCTCTTAAGTAACAGTTTTGATTATGCTGTACAATAGGATGTTTCTTTTTCTGATGGACCAGAACAAGAGCAGCAAAATAAGAGGCGAACCCTGGCCCAGGGGGAGGCAAGTATGGCTAGCACATTGTTCTTTGTTGGGTAAGACCTTGCAATATCAAGTGAGCCACCTCCACAATATATGATACAGCACTATGAAATGGAAACAATTTCCACAAGAAAGGCACCTGCTTCAAGAAAGAGCAGACTAGAAAAAGCGATGGTCTTTTATTCCAGAGCAAATAGTTCCTGCTAAATAGAAATAAAGACTCCCTGCCGACCATGGAATAGGCTTCTGTGTTGGCCAATCTAGAAGACAGTTCTGCTCTCCAGGAAGAGGCTTCTTCTCCATTGTCTTGCATGATCACAACAGAGAGGGGCCCTTTCTACATCCTTACTGCTTAACAGTTCACTTCCTGTTGGCCTTTAGTTGGTGGTTTTAGGATTGAACATTCATAAGTCATTAAGTGGCTTTGTATCAGTGAAGTCCCCTCAAAAACTTAACAGTCTTCTGTAGTACTTATTTGTTGGTCTAATAACTACAACCAAGATTTTTATTTTACTGAACTCTATATTCTTCCCACATCTAAACCCTGGTTTAATGGACACTACCTTGAGTCAGGAAATAATAACCACTAATCAGATTTTCTTCTTAACCAAGTTTGTTCATTCTGTCTGGTGGAGAATACCTAATGAAAGATCCCTAGAGTAGGCAAAGGTCTCACTCTCAACAATTATACTTTCTGCAAATTTGTTTATTTTCTGATTTTCTGAAAGTATTAACTTCAGCTCAAGGATAGAGAAATTGGTCTTATAAACCCTGAAAAGCACAGTATAAAGGGATTCTGTCTACTTAGAAAGCCTGTTATAGACAGAAAGCATCTTTATACTCAAGGCTGCTTTTTTTTTCCCCCTTTCTTCTTTAAGCTTGACATCCCTTAGACTAAATTTCTCTCTGTTGTATAGTCCCTGGTGGAAAGCCACAGGATGAAGCCAACACACAAGTATTTGAAATTTTTCACATTATTAACCTTTTCTAACTCTGTATTTCCCTAGTAGGAGACTTGTTATGCAAGAAATAAAGCAAAAGTAGTGGGGGGAATGTGGAGATAAACAATAATTGTTGATTAAAATAGCAAAGTCTGTTAGATTCAGGGCTTAATAAATGTTTATTGAATTATTGTCTGTGGGTTCTAGTTGTTTCTGCTTAGTTTTTAATATTAAGAATGTTTTCTTATTTTAGAAATCTTTCTTTACCTGTTCTTTTTCCCTCCCTCTGATTCTAAATACATCAGTATTATTATGACCAGGCTGCCGTATAAAATACCACAGAGTGGCTTAAAAAAAAAAATACAGAAATCTACCTTTTCACAGTTCTGGACACTAGATGTCCAAGATCAAGACGCCAGCAGGGTTCATTTCTGGTGAGATCTGTCCTCTGACTTTCAGATGTGTTCTTGCTGTGTCCTCATGTGACTTTTTCTTTTTCTCTGCTGTCTCTTCCTTTATCTTCTAAGGACGCAAGCCCTGTTGATTAGGGCCACCCTTATACCCTCATTTAACCTAAATTACCTTCTTAAAGGCCATATCTCCAATACAGTCACACTGGGGATTATGGCTTCAACATTTAAATTTTGGAGAGATACACTTACATGCATAAAAGATGACATTTTTAAGCAAAATTCTAATAGTAACTACACTTCTTTTGGAATATCTGTTATTCTAACTATGAAAGGTATATTACTACTTACATGTCAGGCATTGCTCAGTACTATTGATTAGATAGGAAATCTTTCAGGTTGAAGCAGGGAAGTTTATTAGATTAAGAAAATTTATATAGAATGTATTAGCATGAGGTCTAGAAAAGCATAATCATGTGATTATGTGCTTGCAAGTATATGTTGAGTTGTTAGAAGTAGTATATGCCAAATTGATATACTGAATAAACGAGGTCTTGGTAAGATATAGGGAGACAAAAGAGAGTAGGAAGAAACTGTGAGAACTCTGCATTCTTGTAACCATGGAAATGAAGCATCCTGGGAATATTGCTAAGTCTGACTAAGAGGAGTAAAGATTTCAATTAAGAATGAACTGGTTTGTCTTCATTCCTGGGTCTCTTCACAAAGGGGTCTCTGGACCCCTTTGCAAGGTAAGTCATTTGTCATGAGTGTCTAATACTTTGTGGACACTGAAGGTGCAGCCATGAATTAGACAAACAAGTGGACTAGATGCAGGTGATGCCACATCTTGTGTCACCTTAGCCTCTGGCAGTAGACGACAATTTTGATGTAGGCTGACAGATTTTCCACTCACGTATTTTTGCTTCTCAATCTAAATGCTGGGTTTTCTCCAGAACTCAGGAAATTGTTTATCCCATGCAACGCACAGCTCAGCAGAACTGGGCATTGAACATTATCAGGACTAGTTCCCTCAATGGGAAGATTCTGAGGTACAATCAATTCTGCTGTCATGCTTGTTCTGAAAATGTGAATTTGTTCCAACACAATCGATATATTAAGGAATGATTTGAGCAGAGCCCAAGTTTTATACTTTCTTATGCATGATATCTTCCATGAGAAACATTAAATTAAATTAGGGAGTGGAAAACTTTGGCCCATTGCCTATTTTTATAAATCAGATTTTATTGGAGCACTGCAGACAAGATTGTTTTTTCCTCATCCTCCTTTCTCTGACTGTGGTAGGGTCTGTAGAGCCCTCAATACTGAAAATGTTTACCATCTGATCTTTAAGGAAAAGTGTGATAATTCCTGATCTTGTTGAATGGACAAAACAGCATGAAGCTGACCAAAGCTATATAACAATACAAAAAATAAAAATTAAATTTAAAAGGCACGTATTCACATACCTGAAACATCTCCCTGTGACCTCAGAGCATGACCTATATTTTGAGCCACACCCGGACACAACTTGTGTAACAGATTTCCCTCAGATTTCACATAATTGTTCTTCTACCACTTTGCAGTAGCTCAGAAACTGTAACTCTTCCAGCATATCCATCCATCAGAAAACACCAGGCTCTCCTCAAAGCCAAGTGGCATAGTTATTGCAGGTTTGATGTATTTCTTAACCATTTAGCATGTGTGACACTGCACTACCATGTTTAAGTATCCTATCTTTTTTATATGTGACTGATAAAGGTTTTGAATATTGTGCTCCTGATTTCATTTGTATTCCCACAAGCCCTGCAGTTTTATTGCATATTTTTATATAGTACACTACTTTTTTAAAGGAATACATGTGCCACACCATATCAGAACTGACTGCACTTTCTACACTAGGTTCCTCCAAAGGGCCCCAGAAGAATGAGCCTCAGTTGGCCAATCAGTGACTTGCTCATTAATAGATGGAATAGTTAGCTTCTCTCGCTTCCCTATCTCACTTCTTCCAGGCCTTTTTTGGCACTTCCTTAGATGACTTTTCACATAAACTACTTACTCTGAACTCCTTGTCTCAGGTTCTACTGTTTGTTTTTTTGGTGTGTTGGGGGGGGGATTAAGACAACAGATTCCTGCCCTCATGGAGCAGATGTTCTAATTTGGGAGAAAAAATATAATCAGATAAACAAACAATAAGCAAGCAAGATAAATACAGATTGTGATGAGTTTTGTGTAGGAAATAACGACGGTTATGAAGGAAAGATAAAGTGGAGGAAGTCTCTTGAGAGAGAATTCAGGGAATGCCTTCTTGAAAGATGATATTTGAATTGAGACATAAAAATGAAAGTAAACCAATGGGGTAAAAATTTTAATGGTGTCATAATGGAAAGATTAGAGAAAATCACTCAATGGAAAAGGACCAGAGTGGTTCATGATGATGTTATATCAATACCTGAGGATGTGTTGAGCACTGCAGTGCACCCCATTCTCCTACTGATATGGGAACAGCCAGTATAGGTGCATTATGTCTCACAGAGCCATGTTAAACTCAATGTATAGAAGGGACCACACCTGGAAGACTGAAGTCCATATTAGCATTTGGGAATCAGCATAGGTAGGTAAAAACTGTAGCAACTTCCTGCCTTAATTGTTCTCCCTGATCTTTATACAAGTAAGGTTTTCCAAAAAATATAAAAACCAGTAAGGAGGATGAGAGATCAACAAATATGGTGAAAAATAAACTATGTGGTACAAATAAAGGCTTTAAAGTAAGAATCCAGGGCACCTGGGTGGCTCAGTCAGTTAAGTGTCTGACTCTTGATTTTGGCTCAGGTCATGATCTCACAGTCATGAAATTGAGCCCTGTATTGGGCTAGGCTCTGGGTGTGGAGCCTACGTGAGGTTGTCTCTCTTCCTCTCCCTCTGCCCCTCCCCAACTCTGCTCATGTGCACGCGCTCCCTCTCTCTCTCCAAAAACTAAAAATAAATAAATAAATAAATAAATAAATAAATAAATAAAAAAAAATAAAGTGAGAAGAATCCTCCAAGTCTCTAGTGGTAGGCTCTCAAGGAATGGTGGTGGTGGTGGTTTTGACACTGATGCTGGCAGCTATGATAGAGAGTGTGATAATCATGACACTGATTAATTATCAACTCTAAATGCAGAAAAAAATTAAATAGTCTCAACCATTAGGCTTCCTGACATTTTGGAAGAGACACAAATTGAACATTCTTTGTAAGAGTGGCTCTTAAAACTTAAGGCATCTTATCAAAAAGAGAGGAATGAGGGAGGAAAGGATGGGTCAAGAGAAATGACATTGATGAATCTTCTCTACATGATCACTCATTATCACATTTTATATTACCTTACTCATCTTTGCAATAACCATATGTGAGTGATAGTTAATAGTCTACCTAATTTTTACACACAAGGAAACAGAATCTTGGAGAGGTTCTATGATTTGCCCAAGTTTACAGGGCTCATTCAAACCAATCTAACTCCATGTTAACAGAGAAAAAAATAAGTTGCTCATATAGGCTGAATAGGTATCTGTAATTTTTTTTTTTTTTTAATTTTTTTTTAAGATTTTATTTATTTATTTGACAGAGAGAGATCACAAGTAGGCAGAGAGGCAGGCAGAGAGAGAGAGGAGGAAGCAGGCTCCCTGCTGAGCAGAGAGCCCGATGCGGGACTCGATCCCAGGACCCTGAGATCATGACCTGAGCCGAAGGCAGCGGCTTAACCCACTGAGCCACCCAGGCACCCTGGTATCTGTAATTTTAAAGAAAAGAAAAAAATATGGAAAAAACAAATGCCAGTTTTGAGTTGAAATATTTTACTTAGAAGAGACTGGAAAGGCGAGAAGATAAGAAGTGCTACAGTGGGACATGAGCTCTCCTCACTCATTGTACTGTCTTTAGCAGTGAATTCATTCTTGTGGATCTTCACTAAGATATAGGGTATTGAGCTTACTATCAGTAATTAAATATTTGTGCTGATTTTGAAAAATTTTATGAATACAGTAGGGAAGCCAAACTGATTTAGTTGTTTTACCTAAATGCAAATTAGCCGAAGTATAATGGCAGGTGTTTGTATAATTAGGAAGAGGGTCAGAATATTATTCGGAAGAAATACTGCCCTAAAATTTGAGATGTGAGAACTATGTCAGCTGACCAAGTTCCATACCATAAAGCAAATGGTTTTAAATTTTTTTATGTTTTAAAATATTAAGATTTAATGCCTTTCAATTTCCCTATCTTCTTCTTTTTCTATTATTTATTTATTTATTTATTTATTGCGTATTTTAGGAATGAGGCTGCTAATGGGTTCATGGCAATTACTTAATATGAAAGAGTATGGAACTAAAGGAAAACCCATCACAGCAGCTGACTCTCTCATCCCCCATTCTCTTCCTTTATTTTTGCCTTTCAACTTTTCCTACATTTCTCTTTATAAATTTCTATTATAACTTAATAAATTTGTTTTTCTTAAATTTATCTCCATTATTTAAAAAGTCTGTTCTTTTATCTTTTAATTTTTTTGAGGATAGTTGACATACAATGTTACCTTAATTTCAAGTGTATAAAGTGATTCAACATCTCTATTTGTTACTCTGTGCTTACCCCAAGTGTAGCACCATCTGTTACTATGCAATGCTGTTACAATATCATTGACTATATTTCCTATATTATGTGTATTATTCCCATTATGTATTCATTTTATAACTGACAGTATATATCTCTCACTCCCTTTTACCCATTTTGTCCATCCTTTCAACCCCCTCCCTGTGGCAACCATCAGTTTGTTCTCTGTATTTGTAAGTCTGATTCTGCTTATAATTTGTTCATTTATTCATTTGTTTTGTTTTCTAGATTCCACATATGATGAAATTATATGGTATTTGTCTTTCTCAATCTGACTTATTTTACTTAGCATTATACCTTCTTAGGTCCATCCATAGTTTCAATGGCAAGAGCTCATTCCTTTTTTATGGCTGAGTAATATTCCCTTGTGGTAAGCCACATATTCTTGATCCATTCATATACAGATAGGCACTTGAGTTGCTGCCATATCTTGGCTGCTGTAAATAATGCTACAATAAACATAAAGGTGACCATATCTTTTCAAATGATCATTTTCATTTTCTTTTGGTAAATATTTGTTAGTGGAATTGTTGGATTCTATATTTCTATTTTTATTTTTTTAGGAAACTCCATATAATTTTCCACAGTGTACAGTTTACACTGTAAACTGTTTACACTGTAAATTAGTGAACTAATTTACATTTCCACCCACAGTGCACAAGGGCTCCTTTTTTTTTCCACATCCTTGCCAGAACATGTTATTTTTTGTTTTTTTGATTCTAGCCATTCTGACATATAAGACACCTCAATTTGGTTTTCATTTGCACTTCCCTAATGATTAGTGATGTTGAGCATCTTTTTATGTATCTGTTGGCCATCTATTTGTCTTCTTTGGAAGAAAAAATGAGGAGCATCCTTATTAATAATGAGGAAGTTAAACTGCCCCATTTGCAAATGACATGATAGTATATATTAGAAACTGTAAGACTCCACCAAAAAACTACTAGAAATAATAAACGAATTCGTTAAAGTTAAAGGATACACTATTAATACCTAGAAATCAGTAGCACACTGACACACTAATAACAAAGTGGCGAAGGAGAAATTAAGAAACTAATTCCATTTACAACTGCACCCCAAGGAATAAAACACCTAGGATTAAACTTAACCAAGTAGTTGAAAGACCTATACTAAGAAAATTATAAAACACTGATGAAAGAAATTGAAGATAACACAAACAAATGGAAAGATACTCCATGCTCCTGGATTAGAAGAATTAATATTGTTAAAATGTTCATACTGCCCAAAGCAATCTACAGAATCAGTGCAATCCCTATCAAAATACCAACAGTATTTTCCACAGAACTAAAATAAAATTTGTGTGGGACCACAAAAGACCCCAAATAGCCATAGTGGTCTTGAAGAAGAAGAACAAAACTGGAGGTGGCATAATTCCAGATTTCAAGATATACTACAAAGCCGTAGTAATCAAAACAGTATGGTGGGGGCACCTGAGTGGCTCAGTGGGTTGGGCCTCTGCCTTCAGCTCGGCTCGTGATCTCAGGGTCCTAGGATTGAGCCCCGTGTCTGGCTCTCTGCTTGATGGAGAGCCGGGGAGCCTGCATCCGCGCCCTCCTTCTGCTTGTCTCTCTGCCTACTTGTGATCTCTCTCTCTATGTCAAATAAATAAAATCTTAAAAAAAAAAAAAACACACAGTATGGTGCTAGCACAAAATAGACTCATAGATCAATGGAATAGGATAGAAATCTCCCAAGTAAACCCATGCTTGTGTGGTCAATTAATCTATAACAAAGGATGCAAGAATATATAATGATGTAGAGATACTATATTCAATAAATGGTGCTAGGAAAACTGGAGAGCTATAAGCAAAACAATGAAACTGGACCACTTTATGACACCATACATAAAAATAAACTTGAAATGGATTAAAAACCTAAATACGAGACCTGAAACCTTAAAAATACTTGTAAAAAACACAGGCAGTGATTTCTGTGGTATTGACCATAGCACTATCTTTTTTTTTTTAATACTCTTTTTTTAGATTGTATTTATTTATTTGACAGAGATCACAAGGAGGCAGAGAGGCAGGCAGAGAGAGGGGGGAAGCAGGCTCTCTGCTGAGGAGAGAGCTTGATGTGGGGCTTGATCCCAGGACCCTGGGATCATGACCTGAGCTGAAGTCAAAGGCTTTAACCCACTGAGCCACCCAGGCACCCCAGCAATATCTTTCTAGATAAGTCTTTTAAAGCAAGAGATGCAAAAGCAAAAATAAACTGTTGGGGCTACATCAATGTAAAAAGCTTTTGTATAATGAAGGAAACCATCAACAAAACAAAAAGTCACACTACTGAGTGGGAGAGATACTTGCAAATGATATATCTAATAGGGGGTTAATATCCAAAAAATATAAGGAACTCATACACTCAACACAAAAAAAACCCTCATAAAAACCCCAGAAACAAATTTAAAAAAAATCTAATTAAAAAATAAGCAGAGGATCTGAACAGATGTTTTTCTAAAGAAATCTTGTTCTATATTATATTACACACTTTTATTATACCTTTAGTTTAGTCTTAACATTAACAAATTCTTTGTGACTATAAGGATTCTCTGTACATAAATCTTATTACTGATAGAACATCCTACTGGCAAAATAGGTTAATCAAGATTTCAAGAACTTTGGGGAAATTGCCACAAGCATACTTCATTATATAAATATATTTTTTGTAGCTTTATTTCATCAGTATGAAAAAGGAAGTAATTGTGCTAATCTTTATCTGAATAATGTGCTTCTAGGAAACAATGATTGTTAAGAAAGGTTCTAATTATTTTTTAAGATATTTTATTTATTTATTAGAGAGAGCAAGCACAAGCAGGGGGAACTGCAGAGGAAGAAGGAGAAGCAGGCTCCCCATGGAGCAGGGAACCCGATGTGGGACTCGATCCCTTGGGATCATGCCCTGAGCAGATACTTAACCGACTGAGCAACCCAGATGCCCTCTTTTCACCACTATATTTTCGAAATTCGCTCATCGTTTTGTTTCAAGAAATGGTTAATCTAAGCATAAAAATCCTTTTCTCTTTCTCATATCCCACCCCCACCCAATAAAGAGACTTACCTTCGCCTCTGCCTACTTGTAGTGATTCAGGTTAGACCCTCTCTGTCCTCCTTCATGATTCCCATAAGATTCAGAGATAATTTCTTTATTTCCTCTATAGAATTTCATAAGGGAACATTCTCACTATTGTAATAGCCTTAATAGAATCATCTAGTACCAGTAGAATTGTCCAGTAACTTTTGTTTCTCACAAAAGGTTGAATGACTTGGAGAGCATACTTGAAGTTATACTTGACAAAGGTTTTCATCACATCCAGTCTTTGTCAGTTAGGTAGCCAGATGGCTGAAGAACATTGCACATAACAGCTAACTGCTTCTGTTCACAAACTCTTAGCACAAATATAGCTACCTAAAGCAGCAGAGACTGTGTTTTAGTTCATCACCACCAAATGATACAAGTTGAGTATCATGAGATGACCTTCCATTCAAACTATCTTATTCCTACCTTATTGACATATACTTACAAACCTATCCAAAACAAAACAAAAACAAACAAACAACAAAAACAAAAAAACATGCAAGTTTTAAGTCAGTCAGTGCATGGTGCATAGTGAATGCTCTATAATTATTAGTCATGTTTAGTCTTATTGTTAACTAAGTGCTCACAGTTTTCCTTGTAAGTTAAACTTTCATTTCTCTGGCTTGGAAGGTCTTCCACAACTGAGGTATTCACTAGTAATTGGCAAATCCAGTTGGAATGGGTAACATCTGAACCTATTACTGGAAAAGCTCTAGATTAGTATGAATTACAACAAAGGGGCCAAAGCATTCTCTGTAGTAATGGGTGGGTGGCCAAGAAATGAGGAGGCACTATAAACAATCTATTTATCATTTGGTCTTATCCTGATCACTTAAAGTCATGGCAGCATTAGAGAATTTGGTCTTATTTTTAACAGGATAACAAATTTATACTCTATCCTCAAATATACAATCAACAACTTTGCTGAGGCAAGTTTGCTTTGACTCAGCCATTAAAACCATCTTGTAAGGGCCACTTGCCCTTGGTCAGAAAGTCCGCACACATGGTGTCCTGATCCCAGGCCTTTGCATACTCACTATATTTCTCAGTTTCTCTGTAGTTCTTCAACCAAGGCAAACAAAACATCTGAATTCCTTATAGTTCATACGGGGCTTGAGAATGAGACACATTTCCAAAAATTTTTTTTAATAGAAAAAAAAGTTTTCTTTCTTTTTCTAGAACTTATATTCCCACATCACAATAAATGTGACTGTGTCGAGCTACATATAGAGATTTCCTTCCCAGGAGAATATGCCACTGGCTAGTGCTAGCACACTCTAGTTCCCCAACCATTTCAGAGTGTTTCTCCCATTTTAGTTTTTAAATCCTTTATTCCCACTTTGAAAAATGAGAAGCAAGGACATATATCTTTCTACCCTTTCCACATGTCTGGTGCTCCCCCCCCGTCCCGCCATTCACTAGTGTGATAATGGGAGAATTCTCATTTCTTTATTATTTACCATCCCATTCAAGGCAGAAAACACCCAACATCCACCTCCATGTTTCACTTTTTACTAGAACAATGGATACTAAGAATCTCAAGAAATCCTGCTGGCTATGACAGACGGGCATCTCCATGATAATCAGTATGAGAGGAAACTAGAGGGATTACCCTCTAATGTACTATTGGAGACTTGGTGTTTTATATGACTCTCTGGAGTAGAGGTAACACCAAAATAATTAAGCTCTGACGTCCCAGCAGACCTACTGGATGAGAACTCTTATCTGACCATTGCTGAACTTAGGCAGATTAAAAGAAGATCAAGAAACGTCTCTTGCCAACTTTAATTTGTGGACAACTCATATCTGCTATATAATGTTGTTCCGCTTCACTATAAGTTCAAAATTTTCGGTGATTTGCTTAACATTCACAATGGTACGGGTTTAGAAATTGATACTTTTAATGTAAAATAGATTTCTTCCTCTTGAAATTGCAATTTTAATGGATTTAAACCTTGCATACTTTGCATAGACTGTAATACTTATTAATTCTTCTATAGGTAATTGAACTTTTGTAATGTATTGCACTTGAATATCCTTGCATTTCCCCATCATCATATGGTATGACAAGTATATCGTATTTGCAATATCTATATTGCTAACAGTTGTGGCTTTTAAGAATTGGAGTATCTTAGAGATAAGACATACTCAACCCACACATTAATTCTTTATGCTGTGAAAAGTATCTAAATCAATATACATTTTAGAAGGAAAAAAAAAAATCAATACTGCCCAAACTCTAGCAAGTAGAATATGTCCTTGTGCGTCAGGTGAGTGTTGAAGATCTGTGAGGAGACCTATAATTGGATTGATTTTTTTTTTCTGGCTTTATAATACATCTTAATTGACCACGTTATATTACTGGCATCACCCTTTGCGCTAAATCTTGCATTCAGGATCAGAGCCTGATTTTCAGTTGTGTATGTTTAGTGTGTGACACCTGAGGGACATCTGGGGTCATCTGCTTAGGGATGGACACAAGGAAACGACTATAAGGACAAAATGTCAAAGAGGATCTGTAAACTGATTTTTTAAAATTTGTTTGTTTATTGTTTTTACCAAGGCCATTACCATATAGCTTTTTGCCTTACCCTGGAAAAAAGAATGAATATTATAAATAATTCAGTTCTAATTCCCCAGCAACAGACCAGTTGAGGGCCTTCCTTTGACCTTTACTGAATTCAATGAACTTAAAAGAAAATAAGTAAATGAGACATTTCCTACAAACTTAACTCAAAATGCTAATGTAAATATGTTAGAATTAGATAAAGGAGTACATAAATGATCCCATGAGGTGTTATGGATAAAATCATACTTCATCAAACACTAACATTTTTATATTGTCAGTACTTTAATGTCAATTATTTGCTTGAAAAGTTAGACGTCCCTGACTTTCCAAGCTAGAGTTTGCTTCATGTGTTCTTTTCAGTTATGCTTAGGTGTTGAGATGCACCCAAGTGGATCAACTGGTTTTCCCATTATTCTTCTTCATCACTTGCTGTGGACTAAGTTGTGTCCCCTCCCAAATTCCTGTGTTAAAGCCCTAACCTGCAATGTGAATATGTTTGCAGACAGGGGTTTTAGAAGGTGATTAAGGTTCAATGAGGTCCTATGGGTGGAATCCTAATCCAATAGGATTGGTAGCCCCATAAGAAAGAGAAGAGAGACAGAGAGAGATCTCTCCTTCCACATGCATCAAGGAAAAGCTGTGGGAACACACACTGAGAAGGCAGCCACCTGCAAGCCAGGAAAAGATCCCTTACCAGATCCAACCATGCTGGCACTCTGATCTCAGACTTTGAGCCTCTAAAACTGTGAGAAAATATTTTTGTTGTTTAAGTCTCCCAACCTATGGCATTTCATCATGACAGCCTGAGATAAGACATTAGCATTTTGTAAAAATACCCCAGCCTCTTACCAGTTCAGATCAGTTGCCTGTGGTAATGTAATGTTGACCTTTCTTGCCTGCTGTTTTTGGGTTTTGTTTGTTTGTTTGTTTTGTTTTGTTTTGTTTTTAGTACACGTTCTGAGTCCTAAGTTTAGTTCTGAATGATGACGCCACATCCGTGAAGACTATTGCTTCCAAGCTAGCACTTTAACATTGCCTTCAGTAGGCCATCGCTATATTAGAGGAGACCACCTTCTGAATGTTGCAGTATGTGGTATAATCAGTGGATCCCATTTTTATAGGCTCACTCTTTGCCGTAAAATGGGTCATTTGGTTAAATGTGATATTACGTGGAATTTAATACCTGAGATCAGGCATCACTAAACGCATGGGTAGTGTTTCTGGCTCAGGTTCTATAGTCAGGAAAGGCAAATCCATACTGAGAGAAGTATCCATCTCTGTAAGGATAAACCACTGGCACTTCTAGGACAGAAGGTTCAGTGTTGTCAACTTTGCATCAAGTGGCCAGCTGGTCTCCTTGAGAAATTGTGTTATATTAGTGGCTCACTATTTGTCTTTGTTGTTTACAGGTTGAACATTCAGGGCAGCAGTAGATAGGCTACTCCTGAATGGAGTAGTTATATCATAGAAATTTTTTTAAAGCTTATACCCATATGCCATACTGACTCACTAGTAAACCAAGCTTGACCAATTTCTTACTCTTTCAGCTTGCCATTTGGACACCCCCCCCCCCCCGCCCCTGCTTCATAAGGAGTGAACAGGGATGGTTGCTTATGTACCTTGAGGGGTGGCTGGGTACCTGATAATGCAGCTTACTTGTGCTCTCTGGTCCTCTCCAACCTCCATTCCAGATGTAACATTTCCATTCTAATGATTGCTGCTGGGCCTGTTCATCTTCATGAATTGATGGTGCTAATAGAATCCAGATACTTGGTGGGGGATCAGTGGTCAAGTATAAATCTGTCTTATAATGGGTCAGTAACATTCCAGGAACTGGTTTTTGAAAAGTACATCATTATCCACTGTGGATGGCATTGCCTTGTTCTAGAATCTCAGAAGCTTACACCGTGACTCTTCGACTTGGACTTATCATAAATTCCACACAGAATTTTTATTATCACTAACACCTCCATCACTAGATATCATGGCCCAAAAGTCAATCTGGACTTTCTGTGGCACCTTCTCTACTCTGGACCTCACTCAGGGCTGGCAGTCTTCCATGTCACACAGTATGTAGGTTGAAGCAGTATTGCTGGACTTGGAATGTTTTGACTCTAGAATCTGAAGAGTTCTAGCAGATGCTATGCTTCCTTGTCTGTAATAGGGGGGACGAGTGGCAATTTGTCTTTTAATTTAGAATGAATAGCCTGGCATGTCCTTGATTATGGAGACTCTAATATTTTTAATGAAATGGAAGATCTCTGAATCTCTCAATTTTCACAGGGCTTAATCCCCACTTTTTCAGTGCGTTTACCAAGCCTTCCAGAGTACTAACCACTTCATGCTGAGTCTGCCTGATCACTGTGATGTTACCAACAAAATAATCAATGTCATGTTCTATAAAACATTCAGAAAGCACATATCTCTTTTGAGTATATTGTGAAAAGGAATGGAAGAGTTTGTATAACCTTGGGACAAAACTATAAATGAGTATTTTTCCATTCTATGTGAATTCAAATGATTTCTGATCCTATTTTCTAGCTACAGTCTTGACACTTTGAAAGGAGAGAGGGATTGGATAGGAAAAGCTTCAGATTGAAGTGCAATTAAAAATCTAGGCTAGGATCAAGGGGAGTCCTCAGAAAAACTTTCCGGGGATGGGGGGGTTTCAATGTCAGACATAAATGACCTGGCTCTATCTGGAAACCTCCACTGTTCAGCATTGCTGACAGCAGCCTAGGGGAAGCACAGTCATGGCATGGCTTCTTTGGAGGAAGAGAAGATGTCCTGGAAAGTCAGGCAGCTATGCTCTCTATAGCATATTTTTCTGAAGGGAGATCCAAACCAAGCAAATCCATGCATGGTTGCCACCAAAAGAGAAAAGGAAATATCTGTTACCTCTGATTTCTCCATAAAGATTGTGAGTTGAAAAAATGAAACAAGATGGCATCAGGAGGGAGACAAACCATAAGAGACTCTCAATCCCACAAAACAAGCTGAGGGTTGCTGCGGGGTGGGAGGGTAGGGATAGGGTGGTTGGGTAATGGACATTGGGAAGGGTATGGGCTATGGTGAGCGCTGTGAAGTGTACCTGATGATTCATAGACCTGTACCCCTGGGGCAAATAATATATTATATGTTAATAAAGATAATTTTTTAAAAAAGATTGTGAATTTGAGATTTCAAATTTTCAAGTTTCGCTTTCACAGCATTTGACAATCCCTCCAGTGGAAACAAAGAAATCACTTCTCACAGTACTCATTCTTACCTCCCTAAATAAAAGTTGAACAAATACATAACAAATATCAGATTGAAGGGATCCTGAGTAATTATTCTGCTCAGGCTATTTCAGTCTAACTCCACATGTATGTGGATCCTGTCACTCCTCCTTGTCTCTCCCCATCCCAGCCCTGCTTTGTGCTCCTACATCCTGGGTGTTAGAGTAGGTGATATTTTAGGTGACTGGCATACAGGGATTTGATCACTTTCTTTTTTTTAATTATTAACACTTTTTCCAGCCAGTAGGTATAAGTTACGGAATTATATCTGACTTCTAGTGGTTTTAAAAAAAACTTACAATTTTAGCATTCAACCTGACAGAATAATAGCCAAACTGAAGGATGTTATGCTAAAAAGATTTATAGATTGTCAGAAATATAGAGGTTTTGTGCTTTGAAGGAAGAAATGTCACAAACTGACTGGGTGTGCTTTGGGATCTTTGTGTATGTTTTGCCACATTAAAATTTGTGTAAGAATATTCAGTCTTATTCTTAGAAGTTCTGTGAAAAATATTACCTAGTAAATAATAAGACATATTTGTTCTGGGGCACCTGAGTGGCTCAGTGGGTTAAAGCCTCTGCCTTCGGCTCAGGTCATGGTCCCAGGGTCCTGGGATTGAGCCCCGCATCAGGCTTTCTGCTCGGTGGGGAGCCTGCTTCCTCCTCTCTCTCTGTCTGCCTCTCTGCCTACTTGTGATCTCTGTCTGTCAAATAAATAAATAAAATCTTAAAAAAAAATAAATAAAACATATTTGTTCTGTTAGTTTTTAGATGTGAATACATGATATTCTAATGACCAGTAATATTAGATACAGAAGGCAGGTTCTTCTTATCTTTGTGGTTATCCACTTTGATGAAACAGTCTGTATGGGGGTTTTTTGGTGTGTTTTTAATAGGGATTCTTTCACTCTATGTTCAGACTATCTCTCAAACCTACTGCCTTTAAATTAGTCTCAGCACCCATCTACAGGGTTCTTCACTATTTATAGTTTTCTCCATAGATTGTTTCATTCATCTGTGAAAATCTGTTTTTCTTTAGCTGTTTTTTTTTCCCTGAGATAAATTTTCTTCTTCTTTCATTAGAGTAAAAGTCATCAAAATAGATACCTCATTTAAAATTTATAGGCGGTAATGTATATCCATCATTCTTCATCATTATACAAATTAAATTAGTAATACTACTGTGCATATACATTTGATTACTTACAAATACATATGTACAAGTATAATATAGTATTTTAAATATAGCATGCTTTGAATATCTGTTAGTAATTTAAAATCTTTTGTTTGACAGTTAAAGATAACTCTTTAAAAAAAAAAAACACTTTGATTCCTTATGAAATCCAGAAATACTGTTGCATTTAAATTCAAGTAACATGGCTACAAACTAATTACTGTATTATGTGTTTAAGGAAAGATTTTTCTTACTCAAAATTGAGAACAAATACATCTCTTGAGGAAAGAGTTGTCTATAAATAAAATCTCCCCTTCATCTCCCATTTATTTTTTATTGCATTCCTTTCGGAGTTTTCCCTGTACCATTCAATTTAATTACCTTTGTCAAGGTCACAAATGTTTACCAAATCCTATGGTAATTTATCAGTTCTTATTTCACCCAATGGACTTAGGTTTCATATTTAAGCACTTCTTTCAGAAATCCTTTTTTGTCTTGGCTTTCATAATGTCATATCTGACTGTTTTATTGTTCTCCTCTCTTACTTCCCTGGACACTATAACTTGATCTCCATTACTGACTAATAAAAACATGGTACAGTATTCTGTGAGACCTGTTTTGGTTTTATCTGCCTTGTCAACTATAGTATTCAGCTACTGCTGTATAACAAACAAGAACAAAATCTCAATAGCATGCAATATTAAGAATTTGCTTCTTATATGTCTGTAGGTTGGCTGAAGTGGCTCTGCTGATCTTGGTTGGGCTTACTCATGCATCTATAAACTGGAGGTTAGGTGGACTTGATAGAATCAACTGGGAAGCTTTGATTAAAATTGAAAGTCTGTCAGCCATGTGGTTCTGCTTTATGTGTCTTTCATCTTTCTACAGTACTGAGCTAGAAAGGACATGTTCTTTTCACAGAGATGACAGATACTTTGAGGCAAGCTAAAGCATACAATGTTTGTAAGTACTAGATTCAGAATTAGCACAATACCAATTTCATTTGTGTTCCTTTGATCAAAGTAATTCACATAATTGAGTCCCAAGTCAGGAAGCATAGAGATCTATTCTGCCTTTAGTGCAATGAAATGCACTATTACATGGCAAAGGGTGAAGAATTGGAGCCAATAACTTAACCTACCACACTGATCTAACTTACTAATGATATTGATTATCTTCAGTTCCACAAATAGATTACATTTTTTTCCCATTTCAGGATCTTTACACGTAATGTACCCACTTTTTGGAATATTATTCTTTCTAACATTTGCCCTACTGCCCCTTATGTAAGATTCATCTCCTTAGAATGATATTTTCTTACCATTATAGTACAATCAATAATCTTCTCTCACTTTTTCACAGTACCATATTGTTTCCTTATAGCAATGTATGTTGTTCTATATATTTTGTTTTTCGCATGTTTCTCCCTCCAGAATTCAAACTTTGTGAAAGAGTATATCATGGCCACCATTGTTGCTCAGAACCTAATGCAAAGTTTTGCATATGCTATTTAATCAATAAATATTTGTTGAAAAATACAAATAAATAACAATAAAATAAAATAAATATTTGTTGAATGAATAAAATGGAAAAATATGATTAGGGCATTTTTTAATTTAAAAAATGTGGAATACAGGTAGAATTAGAAGTATTACATCTAGCTCTTTATACTGTAGAAATGTCCTTATTGTGGTCAAAAGGGGGAGGCTAAGAGAATGGTTGTTAAGGATAGTGAAATGTTTTCTTTTTTTTTCCTTTTCTTTCCTATTCTTGTCTTTATTTTCCTTTAATTTTCTTTCATTTCACTTTGTTTTGTTTGTTTTTTGATTCAGAAATCCTGTTACATTTCTACATTAGAAAATGAACTTACAGTGAAATAACATCACAAAAGCAGAGGCTAGTTAGAACATCAGTGCAGTGGTGCAGAAAAGATGATGACTTGGAATAGATTGGCAAAACATATAGAAGATTTGAGAGGAGGTTGGTGAGTTCAATATCAGACATATGGAGCTTAAGGGTTTTTTAAGAAGTGAATGGAGGTATCTAGTAGGCCATTGGAAATGTAGGCTAGAAGAAAAATCTTGTTAAATGTTAATGCATAGTATTTGTAGCCACGACAGTGGGTAACATTGTTTCCAGGATCTAACTGAAGGGCAAGAATGACAGGCATCCTAGAACTTTGTGCTTAAGGAGCTCTAGCATTAAGTTTGTTTAGAGGAGATGAAACAGTACATAAAAATGAGAAGGTACAATTAGAAATGTAAGAGGAATGCTATGACATCACAATCACAATAGAAGAAACAATTTTCTGAAAAAGAAAATACTGTTGAAAGATTAAATAAGATGTAGACCAAGCCCACCGAGCTTCGGTGCTCAGAGCTCCCGTTCGCCCTCCTCTGCATCTTCTCAAGTCACATATCCAGTTCCTAAAGTCTGCATGAAGCCTCCAGCTGACCTGCCTTGACTCATGCACAGTGACGAAAGCAAAGTAACTCATTTGGACACCAGCATTCGTGAAATAAAGCTAGCTATTGTCATTCAAGGAAAAAAAAAAAAAAGATGTAGCAAGTATAGTACCCAGCAGAGATGGATGTGTGGAGGACCTATTTTCCATCATCAAGAGGAGTTCAGCAGTGCTCTGTTGGTGGAAGCTAGAACAGACTAGACTGCACTTTAAATAAGGAAAAGAAGTAAAGTCAGCAGGTACAGATTTCTCTTTAAGAAATTTCTCCAAGAAGAGGAAGAAGTATCAATATAAAATTATGATTCCCACTGTATAATCCCAGTTCTGGAATATCTTTTTTCCCCACTTTAGCACGTGAGTAGTCAAATACCTAGATGTGGAACGGCTAGTCTTGAGTTTGTATTTTAGCCTCACCAATTACTAATCATTTTATTTAACCTCTAATCCTCAGTTCCTCATATTTAAAAATGGGGATAATGATACCGAATTTACTGTCATTCGTAAACAACAATGAAATGATTTGTGAGCATATATGACTGTTGGAGAGGAGATGCTTCATAAAAATTTGATTTTGGAAAGGCAAACTTTAGAAACCTAATGGCAATAAGCACACTTTTAAAATATTTTTCCTATTAATTTACTTCCTTTTTCTTAAGTTTAGCACTATGATTCAATACTTTGTTTTGCTATTCTTTAATTGTATTTTTCTTTTATTTTTTACTCTCTTTGTCCTTATTCATTCTACCAGTGTTTGAAAACACTTTATGCTCTTTGTTCTCCCTTCGAATTCTGTTGGTCTGAACTCCTTTCCCTGGTCCACTGTGCACTTGATTCTTGACAAATGACATCCTTACATCATAGTTGCAATTATACAAGGATGTGGATGATTCTCCAAATGACATCTTTTTTTTTTTTTGCCTGATACCATAAATTTCTGAGCAGGTATTTGTTTCTGTCATGTGTTACTTACCTCTTGGGGGCTTTTTAATATTAGAAATTAAACAGTTTAGTAACTCGCTCTTGCATACTATGCATGCTGTGTATCAAGCACTTACTCTGTATCAAGCACTGTCATATGTGACATTTTTTTCTCATGATAACCCTATGAGACATGTGGCTAATAGCAACCTCATTTTATAGATGAGGAAACTAAAACATAGGGAGTTTGAGAAACTTGTTCAATACACACAATTACACTGTACTTCACAGGTCCATAGGTTCTTGTTGTGGTTCTAAGATCCATATATTTTTTAGCTCATTTTCTGGTGACAGAAACTTGACCTTAAAATGATTTAATCCAGATGCTTAAAGTGGTAGATATATTGGAGAACTTCTCTTTTGACGGGGTTTTCCAAATATATCTGCCAGGCAGCAGGGAAGATATTCATGGGGGAAAAAAGAAAATAAATTGTTCTGACACATACACACTAAGCTATATATTTTTTCTGCTTGACATGATGCTAGGTCCTGAGTATACAGCAGTGAACTCAATGTAAGTGTCTGGCCTCCTGGAATCCATATGCTGTGGAGGAAGTACGGTTGACAGAACAAGATTCCTGAGGGGGCAGGAGGAGGGGGGATCTACGCGGTGCCATGCAAAGTGTGGTTTATTGATGGCAGTACCTGCACCACCTGGGAGGTGACAGAAATGCAAATTCTCAGGCCCTCCCTAAAGCCCACTCATTCAGAATCTCTGCCAGCGAGGGCCTGGAATTTGTGCAATAACGCTCTCTTAACCTGATTTCTGTGCACACTTAACTGTGAGAATCTCTGTCCAGAGCACACACAAAGGGATCAGCCTTGTTAAAGAGGAAGGAATGAAAGGGAAAATATATTGAAATTCTGAGGTGAAGTTCTGTGGTGAAATGAAACAAGGTGGATTCCACCAGAAGGCTTTCACTTTTTATTGACGTAAGGCTGAGAGGTCACCTGCTGAGCATATGCTGTGTGCTCTTGGTCCTTCTGCACTGATGTCTTCCACTATGTCCTTATGTTACCTCTACTCTAGCCAGTGCCTCATCCCCCAGATGCAACAGGCACCTTTCTCACCTTTTTCTGTTATCTAACATGCCTTTTTACTCTTCTAAATTTATTAAGGTCTCCCCTTCCTGCAAACCCTCCCTTGAATCGGTGCAGCCTTCTCATAGAGATGGCTTTCCTGTGAATTCCGGTTGCAGTCTATAGCAGTAGAGCTGTACGATAGCCAGAATCTGGAACCAGGTGCCTGGCTTTACAACAGCTCTACAACGTAACACGTGATGTTAGGGAAAGTTACTTAAGTTTTCTGAACGTCGGTTTCTTCATTGTAAATCGCAGAAGTTAACAGTATTTACCTCATAGGTACACTTGGCACACAGTAAACACTCTTTCAATTCTTAGCATTTATGGTTTATTACCTACTCCACGCTTACCCCCAACATATGATACCTATATGTTTTCTGTATATCTCTACCTACATACAAATGTGTGTGTGTGTGTGTATCTCACATACATATGTGCACACATGGTTCTTGTTTCACTTTAAAGGGGGTGAATCTTAAGTGCTCCATCTGTCCCCATACAGTTGTCTGGGGACCTAATGAATGTGTTTATAAAAAATAAAAAATTAAAAAAACAAAACAAAACAAACAAACAAACAAACAAAAACAATGACTTAATTGCTCTCCATTTTACACTTTCTCTCGTGTGTCCTGGATCACATCATCCCCCTTAATGTATCCCGTACAGTATTTCAGAAACGGTGTTCCATGTTATTGCTCCAAGAGGGGAAAAAACACTGATGTGATAGGAAGAGTGAGCCTCGAGTTCAAGTACCTCTGTCTCTGAGGTTTTCAAACTCAGCACTCTTGGTATTTTTTTTTTAAATATTTTATTTATTTATTTGAGAGAGAGACAGTGAGAGAGAACATGAGCGAGGAGAAGGTCAGAGGGAGAAGCAGACTCCCCATGGAGCTGGGAGCCCGATGTGGGACTCGATCCTGGGACTCCAGGATCATGACCT
>NC_081559.1:58988015-59104594 GCF_022355385.1 Mustela nigripes | reverse complement strand
TTTGTTTATTTGAGAGAGAGACAGTGAGAGAGAACATGAGCGAGGAGAAGGTCAGAGGGAGAAGCAGACTCCCCATGGAGCTGGGAGCCCGATGTGGGACTCGATCCTGGGACTCCAGGATCATGACCTGAGCTGAAGGCAGTCGTCCAACCAACTGAGCCACCCAGGCGCCCAGCACTCTTGGTATTTTGAACTGGGTAATTATTTGCTGTGGGAGCTGTCCTGTATATTACAAGCCATTTAACAGTATTCCTGGCCTCTAGATAACCAGAGACCAGTAGTGGCCCTATTCCAGTTGGGAAAATAAAAATTGTCTCCAGACATTACCAGATGCCCCCAGAAGGCAAAATTGCCCCTAGTTAAGGACAAATGACTTATCACTGATATATTTATAGTTAAACATTGTCACTTTTTAGCTTTATGCAGCCTCAGTTGGGTCACTTCACTCCTCTCAGCTTCTAAGCCTCAGATATCTCATCTGTAAGATATGTGTAAAATAGGTACTTAGGTACTGCATAGGAGCATTATGAATACTAAGAGGTTGCATTGCAGGCTGTGCACAGAATATACTGATCATACAGTTTGTTAATTTTTTTTTAAAGATTTTATTTAATTATTTGACAGGCAGAGATTACAAGTAGACAGAGAGGCAGGCAGAGAGAGAGAGAGGAGGAGGAGGAAGTAGGCTCCCTGCTGAGCAGAAAGCTGGATGCGGTGCTTGATCCCAGCACTCTGGGATCATGACCTGAGCCGAAGGCAGAGGCTTTAACCCACTGGGCCACCCAGGCACCCCCAGTTCGTTAATCTTAAATTCAGCAATCCCTAGGCAGAACAAGAGAAAATGTTGAAATGCATGCAGAGGATGGAAGAAGACCATGCCATGCCTAACTCCCTTACTTCTCTCCTACTTTGGCATCACTTGCCACTCAATTTGACCCATGTTTGCTGTAAAGCTAAAATTGGCACTGTTTTAAGTACCTTCACACACCACCTATCTCTTCAGGCAGCCCAAACTTAAAAGAGAGACAAATCAGAAGTGGAAGGAGAAAAAGCACAATCAAAACACCATCCGCCAAGGGTAAGTGGGATTCTGTAGTTAGAGAGTCAATTCTTTGTTTTTAAAGAATATACCTCATTCCTGGGAGGCTTCACAGGGTTCTAGCACCTACAGAAAATTTGAGGGGTACTATTCTTTATATCTGAAAAATAACATTCCTGAAGTGGGTAAATTAATTATGAGAGAAAGTAAGCTATTAAATATTCTTTTTGTAGCTTAGTAATGAAACAACTATCCTGTGAACAAAATTATTCTTTAAAAATTATGATTCAGCAAATGAATCCTAACTTCTTATGATATTGAAACCATAAATAAAATATTACAATTACTGAAATATTTGTGATTGCCTTTGAATGTAAAACCAAATTTAAATATGTCAAATGATACAGATGTGCGGGCCTTTCCCAAAGGATGTCGTGGCTCTTAAATGTAATCAAAAACTTGATGGACCAACAATGTTGCTTCAAAATTGAGCTAGTCTGCTTAACTTGAACATTTTTCTTTGCATAGGGTTTTCAAAAGTTTCCAAATTGTTATAAAAATCTTTGTTCATTTTCCCATCTCAAGAAGTGAAACAATTTGAGATTTTTGCTTGACAATACATGTTCTTGAAATGCTTCAAGGGTCTTCATTCTCATGAAGAACGAATAATGAAGAAGTAGAAAACTAGTGTTGAAATATGCAGAAAATCGTTTTTAACAGTAGTTTCCGGATACCCACTGCTTTTCTTAAATTCATTTCTGTTTCATAGAAGCAAGTACAAAAATACCTAGATAACTTAGAATTTATTGTACTTAGTTGATTTTGTCAGAAAATGTAATTTAAAATCACTGGGGCTCTTACTGAGGTCTTCAGTCTCTGAACTGATATTTAAAGTATTTGTATACTTACTGCAATGAACTCAGAGTCCCAAGGGATTCTTGTTAAAACGTGCATTTTTCTTTTCCCTCCTTCTTTCCTTCCTCTCACCCTCGTTTCTTTTCTCCCTTCTTCCAGTCTTCTCCAGATTCAACAAATACATTTATTGGTTATGTAAACCTGTTTCAAATGGTAAATTCTATCACGATTGAAAACCAGTGGGTTACTCACAGGTCTAACTGCTTCTAGGAAGTAATTGATTTCACCACTGGAAAATAGTACTTTGACAAAATGTGTCATAGACACTTTGTTATAGATACTAAATGTGTAATTTATAGTTACTAGATATCTAGCCATTTCTGCCATTCACTTTAGAATTAGAACTCCATCATAAACTACCACACAAAATAATTTAGAACTACTTTTCCCTACATCTTCCTTTCTGGACTTGAAAAGGATTAAGAGAGAAAGAAAATAATTATTGCTCATAAATGGCTGGTAAATCACCACTGTCACCCTGCCCTTGCACATACACACTGATAAGCATAAACACAGACAAACACACATATTCTTCCACTTCACCCATATGCCAGTTTGTTATATAAGGATTTATAAAAATAGGTGATTGTTCAGACAGAAAACTTTAGAGAAAGTTTACATATACACAAACACACACAAAGGCATGATGAAAATTCTAAATTAAAGATTTATGCTTCTATACATTCTGACTAAATGTGTATTTGTACATTCTGTATATATAATTATATATTATATATTTCAATTATTTACTTGTAATTATATATAAACATATATATATATTTGCAATCTGTACTTTTTACTATATTTTATATATTTTAAAGCATTTTCCCCATAATTTAAATATCAAAATATTTTCTCCCTGCTTGATAAAGAAGGGAACAAAACATAATTTGGTTTAAGAGCTTATGTAAAGTCACACATCTGAGGCTAGAATCGGAGGCTTTGCTTCCTAGTCTAGCAAACATTCCCCTACATGTTTTTACTGAGTAGGGTTGTTATAACCCTCTTGAGGGAAGAACTCATAAAATTTACTTGTTTGAGCCCACTTACATACACTGGAAATGACTGATGTAAAATGGCATAACCCTGATCTGGAACATTTAATTTAAATTTCATCTTGTTTGTATATTTCCAATCAATGTAGACTGACACATTTACTCTTATTATATGAATAGTATTCTTTGGATTTTTTTTAAATTTAATTTTATCTTTTTCAGTGTTCCAAAATTCATTGTTTATGCACCATACCCAGTGCTGCATGGAATACATGCCCTCCACAATACCCACCACCAGGCTCACCCCACCCCCCAACCCCTTCCAAAACCCTCAGTTTGTCTCTCAGAATCCACAGTCTCTCATGGTTTGTCTCCCCCTCCAATTTCCTCCAACTCATTTCTCCTCTCCATCTTCCAATATCCTCCATGTTATTCCTAAATGCTTCACAAGTAAGTGAAAGCATATGATAATTGACTCACTCTGCTTGACATATTTCACTCAGAATAATCTCTTCTAGTCCCATCCAGGTTGATAAAAAAGTTGGGTATTCGTCCTTTCTGATGTCTATATTGCCTAGAGCCATCTATACTTTCAATGACATCCCGATCAAAATTCCACTGGCATTTTTCCAAGAGATGGAACAAACAATGCTAAAATTTGTGTGGAACCAGAAGAGACCCTGAATTGCTAAGGAGATGTTCAAAAAGAAAAACAAAACTGAGGGCATCACATTCCCTGATTTCAAGCTTTACTACAAAGCTGTGATCACCAAGACAGCATGGTACTGGAAGAAAAATGGGCACGTAGATCAGTGGAACAGAGTAGAGAGTGAAGATATAGACCCTCAACTCTATGGTCAAATAATCTTTGACAAAGCAGGAAAAAATATATAGTGGAAAAAAAAAAAAAACAGTCTCCTCAATAAAGGGTGCTGGGAATATTGGACAGCTATGTGCAGAAGAATGAAACTCGACCATTCTCTTATACCATACACAAAGATAAACTCGAAAGGATAAGAGAACTCAATGGGAGACAGGTATCTATCAAAATCCTGGAGGAGAACATAGGCAGTAACCTCTTCGATATCAGCCACAGCAACTTCTTTCAAGACATGTCTCCAAAGGCAAAGGAAATAAAAGCAAAAATAAGCTTTTGGGACTTCACAAGATCAAAAGCTTCTGCACAGCAAAGGAAACAGTCAACAAAACAAAGAGGCAACCCACAAAATGGTAGAAGATACTAGCAAATGACACTACAGACAAAGGGCTGATATCCAAGATCTATAAAGAATTCCTCAAGCTTGACACACAAAAAACAATCACATCAAAAAATGGGCAGAAGGTATGAAAAGACACTTCTCCAAAGAAGATGAACAAATGGCTAACAGACACATGAGAAAATGTTCATCATCACTAGCCATCAGAGAGATTCAAATCAAAACCACATTGAGATACCACCTTATTCCAGTTAGAATGGCCCAAATTAACAAGACAGGAAACAACATGTGTTGGAGAGGTTGTGGAGAAAGGGGAACCCTCTTACACTTTTGGTAGGAATGCAAGTTGGTGCAGCCACTTTGGAAAACAGTGTGGAGATTCCTTAAGAAATTAAAAATAGAGCTACCCTATGACCCTCCAGTTGCACTCCTGGGTATTCTTTGGATTTTAAATCTGCTCTGCCTCTCTGTTCTCTTCATTCCCACCCCATGCTCATACACCCTTCTCACCACCATTCCTTGACTTTTACTGGGTAACATTCCTGGTTTAGGTGTATGCATGCTGATCATGGCTGATGACATGTATGAGTATATTCCTTTTTGTTTATTGTGATACACTGTATCCCAGATTCTGTTTTTGCATGGGGTGCTTTATAAATTGTTGATAGAGTTCTCATTAAGGCTCTTTACAAATAGAATGCAATATTCAAGCATCCTACCTGACAGGTAGACAGGGAAGCTAATTATTCATTTTTGTATTTCTAATCTCAAGGAAAAAGCAAAGAGGTGTGAGTTTAGAAAACACAGACAAGGTGAATACAAAACACTCACTATTCCAAGACAGATGCCAGTGAATCAACTCATTCGAGAATATCTATGAAATATTCAAAGTCTGTTGTGTTGGGACAACAGAACTAATGTGGCCATGCATAACAACTTTTACAAAGCTACTTCGTATACATAACTGGCACTAGACATAAGCTTGGGTAATTTGAGATGGGAACCATAGAAAGCACCCAGAAAACAAGTAAGTTTAAAAAATGTTTCCTTTTATTTCCTTTGGTGAAACCAAATTATACAATTGTCATAACTTACTAAATAAACCCTAAATTCAATGGAAAATATCACTCACCCTCTCTAACTTGTTGTCTAATATTGGAAAACCAAGCTGGGCCATTTGTGTGACTGAGTTGTTCTTGTAGTATACTGCAGGACCATCACCAGTGGACTTTGGTGATATAGAGACCACGCATTGAGGTTCACAGAGGTGTGGCTGGGATCCAAATTTCTATGAGTCATATTATTTTGGAGAAGTATGTGTTCCTTGGGAAGTTAATATACCAGGGGTTTTAGTTTAAGTCAGTAATTATAAACAATATTTAGTTTTATTAATGTGGCTGATATTTTAATAAAAAAATGTCCTATAAAATATCTGGAGAACTTACTGGCTTTATGAAAAAATATTAATATTAAAAATTTATTTTCTTAACATCATCAGTATGATAAATTTACACAGGTGATCTGCTAAATCTTGCCTAGTTTTTCAGTAAAACACAAATATACACCCTGCAAACAGTGCTATTGGACATCCCTGACTGGGACATCCCCAACTGAGAATATACATAAAAGTTTTCCAAGATGGTTTTCTAGCATTTTTTTTCCCTCTAATTCACTTTCTAATGACTTGAATTCAAGGGGGAAAATGAAAAACTGGCCATGGAAGGTATCACAAGTTCCTCTCTGGAAATGAAACCAATATGTGTCATCTAATTTCAAGGAATATAAAGTAGTACTTCTATTTCTGAGCCTGATGAGTGTGAACAAGATAATGATCTTTTAGCTAAATTCTTGAGATGGACTTCTTGAAGCAAAAAAAAAAAAAAAAAAAGTAAGGAAATTATACTATATTGAAATAAAGCAGCTCATTTATTATTTTCAAGTTTCTTACTTCCTATTAGAGTAGCTAAAGCATCAAGGGTTGCTGTAACCATGGGAGTCTGGCAGATTAGGCTTATCCCACAGAGAAGCCTCTTGTGAAGAGCCTAAACTTTAATGAGTCAATCCAACAAAAATTTGGGGGGGCATTTAATTTATGGCCGGCTCTCTGTGGGAGCTCATGGCCAGAACTGGCATTGGATCTATGACACTGTGAGAAGTAAAACACGAAGCACAGAAAGGGATTGCCTCGGATGTAGCAGGCAGACACTGACATGGCCCTCCCCCAGCTTAATGGTACCAAAGGCACTGAACTATTATGTCTTCTATTTGCTAGGAACCTCGTTTTTCATAAAAGGCCCTGACCACAAAAGGTGGAAGCCATCCTTGTAGGAACTAGGGAATTCTAGGTCCCATCGGGAATCTACAACTGCTTGCTCCTTTCACCTTTATCTTCTATATCATTTGTACTGACTGTTTATAAGCTGCTAGTAAACCCGAGTGAAAGCCATTGACACCAGAAGTGAATCTTCATTTCAGCAGATATTCTGAATGAGATAGATCTTTGTTCTTCACATTGGCTCACATTTTGCTAGGTGCTCTTGAAAATGCAAGAACAGGGATTCTGAATCCGAAAAACTTAATCTTTGACATTTGCTGTTCAATTTAAATCTAAAGATTTTATTATGGTCAATTAAATAAATGAACCAGTCAGTTGTTTGGGTTTTGTTGTGTGTGTGGTTTTTTTTTTTTCCCATTGATTTAACAGACTCCAGTTGATCATATTATTAATTACACATGGATGCTAAATATAGCAGTCTTGTGTATATATGGATCCCGCAGGTTTTCCTTTTAATTCTGCCTTTTATTTCCTTTAATTTATTAAGGAAATATTTACTCCTTTATTTATTTCCTTTAATTCTTCCTTTCAATTCTTCTTTAAGACCATACGAGAATCAAGATACTATATACAACTAAGCTTCTTCATATTTTTTGGATTTTAGATGTTGTATTGTATTTAACAAATAGCTTTTAATGTGGGTCCTATTTTTTAATCTAATTGTTGCTTTTTTTTTTTTAAACATACAAATTACTTAAAGGAAAAAAAGAGACTGGTTATACTATGTGCAGAGCTGTTGAGTGCACTCCACTGGAGAAAATACTGCAGTGCCCCATCTGTTGTTACCTAACCTGGAACAGAAGACTTAAATTATTTGCCCAAGATAGAAAAGAGGCCATCAACCTAGTCTAGATTATAATGCAAATTCTCACAAAGTATTCTTCTCTATATATACCCTGAGTTAAGTAGAAAGAATATATTCACCAGCATATTTGAAAAACTTTTGGTTATCCAAAAATTGAAAGTGAAACTTGGCAAATGCAGGAAATGCCAAACTTGAAATATAATTATGGCCAAGGCTAAATGAATCCCTTTTATCAAGATAGATTATATTTACCAAATAGATTTATTAATTAAAATAAATATTTATGTCTGCTTACATAGTGTACTTCCCATGCATTCAAAGTAGGGGAATACCAAGAATGATCAAACCTAGTCTTGGCCACTATATGGATTTACCAAAAACATTAAAATTTTAAAAAGAAATTCAGAAATTTGGAAAGTCTAGTTATATTAATTAAATTTTTATAGCAATATATATACTTGGCTTTCTGTCAAATTCTAGATACTTTCTATCTACCAAAGTCCTGGAGACCTTTAGAATAAATCTTCCTTGTTAGCAGGTATTTTCTTTGTTAAATGCACACATTTAATTTATCCAAGGCCACTGCTAGACTCTCTAGTATTTTTGCGCAGACAGAAAAAAATACTCTGGGTAATTAAGAAAGGCAAGCCCGTGGGCACTGTGCTTGGTGAGCTGAACACCGGCTAGATTTGAGTTCCTACTCGCAACTGGCACTTTCATGTAATGTCCGATATGTACAATGGTCCTGAGTTCACCCTCTGCTGTGTGGTAAGTGGTCATTATCCACATTCTCGCTTTTTAAAAATCATCTCGTCCAGTTTAATAATCCTGTCCTTTCATAAGGGGTACTTGACCAATGGATTCTTTACCCTGTAGTTTTAAATTTTTGTAGCCCAGACTCCGGCTTTAAATATCCTTGGATTTATCCAGAAAGCAGAGCAACAAAAAGGTAAAACTAAACTCCTTAAGAGATGGCTTTGCAAAATGTGGAAATTTAAAAAAAATAAAAAAGCAGAAATCATCAGTGAGTCTGAACAACTGGGACTTTTAAATGTTTTAGGTTAAATTCAATCCCATGAAGGCACCCATGAAATATTTATACTTTAATGTCCCCAAAGTAGTTTAATCTGATCTGCTAAGTCACGGCTACAGTGGAATACTATGTCCCAGGGTCAGGCGATGTGCTGAACTCAGCAGGATGGGCCCAGTTTCCACAGCCAAAAATATATGTCCTGCAGGCTTTGGTGAAAATGCTGTAACTAAACATCTCCCTCAGTTCTCAGCCACAGAGCTCTCTTGGAAGTGTTAAAGTATTTTCTGCTTCATCTCTGGATTTTTCATTTCTTAATTGATATTATGAGTAGAAGCATCCGTATGTTATAGAGTTGCTACACAATTGCTACATACACACACAGGGTATTAAACAATTGTCAACAATTTTAAAAGACTGTTTATAATTAAAACTATGAGGTTGGTTCAAATTTTAAATGTCATTAATACCTAGCAATGAGAAGAGTGTTAAAATGGAAGGATGGTGGAGTAAATCAATCTTAATTGATTTATCAGTTACTCAGAATAACACCATGATAAATAATTATCACCTAAACACGACTGGTTGTACTATTTCCTTTCAAGTGATATTTATGACATATTATCAGCACACACTGCTTAAAAGCTTACATATGTTTTTCTCATCCGTGTAATCTAATCAAAGGTGCAAACCCTGGATCTCTGCCAGTACAAACCTTCCTCATTACACGGTTGCAGCCTGCTTGGTCCATCTGGAGTTGCTGGTCTGCTTGATGTCACATGACAGATCCTACTGGTGTGGAAGATGAAAGGATGTTCAGGCCACGTGTTTGGGGATGACAGTTTTCTTTGTGAGGAACCACAGAGTCACAGCTTGTTAAATAAGCCTGTGACAGTGATAAAAGACAAAGCCATCAGTTTATAGCAAAATATGGCCTATCTGCCCATGACAAACCATGCTATCTTTACTCACACACGCTGACATCTCATAAAGCATTCCCACAAGTGGTGGCTAGAAATAGTCTCTGAAGACAGCCCCTAAAGAGAGTAATAGCTTGCTGCTTATCTTTGAGCAAATGAATGGAAAAAACCTGGAGTGCACAATGTAGTTCTTTTAGCCTCACAGATAAAGGTAGCTTTCTACTTAGAACATTTTGTGTGGTGGGCCTATTTCACGTAACATTAAGATCTTGAGCAGTGACATAGAAATGACTATGAGGTCCCTGTTTCCAAAGGCATGCTAATTTGGAACTCTCCTTGTATTGTTCTAGAAACCCACAGGCCCACTTTACAAGACTATTACTGTTTTTTCAGAAACAGTGTATCTATTAACGAAATAATAAAGAACAATAATAAGAGCTATTACCTAGTTAATGCTCATAATGTGCTAGGCATGGTGCTAATCATACAGTATACATTTCAGTGAATCCTTATAACTCATATATCATCCAAACATAACTAGATGTTCCATTTCCTTTCACGTAATAGCATCAGTATTCTCATATTGCAAACTTGGAAACTGAGACATAATTTGCCTAGGTCATTGAATGGATGAATCCAAGAGTGGAATATAAGATTCCTGATATACCATTTCCACACTACCAGAATAGTAACAAAGAGAATAAGAAACATTATAAAAATGGATGAAAAAATGTGAGGTCTGTGGTCTTGTGTCCCTATCTGAGGTCACATCTAAATTCATCAATAATTTAGATCAAGAATGAGAGTTAAAATTGTTAGGGATAAGGACAGGAATCTCAGGATGTCAGAGGATTATACTCTTTCAGATGCTTTGCCAATGTGTGATTATTCACAAAAGGGAGCAGTTTTCAGTAACATTTGATCACTTCTTTCCTTTGCTTCTTTTTGTTCTTCCTCCCATTTTCCTGGTTTCTTTCTAGCCATCTTCCCGTGACCCCATTTCTTTTTGTCTGACTCATTCGTACCTGTCTGTGATGTCTTTGAATTTTGGTCCCTCCTCTGCCTTAGCCATTTTACACACACACACACACACACACACACACACCACTCTGCTATTATGCCCTATCTAATCATAGGATGTTTTTACTTAGTTCCAAATTGCTTTACACATGTAAATTTTGGCCCTCTCCTCTTCTCAGTGAATTCAAATTTCTTGAGAATGTAAATGGATCACACACTTCTCCTGTATTTGTATCAGACTTTGCAGAGTCCTAGACAACTGGAAGACACTCAGTGAATGCTTTTCCAGTTGAAGTGCTTTTCTCAGCTAATGGTTTCAAAAACTAAAGAGGAGACTGAGCCCCAGTGTAAAAAGAACAATAATATCTGACAAATCCAAATTCTGAATAAGCTTTTCAGTAGCAATAGAAGTTTGCTTTGAAAAAAATAAAAGTGGCTTTTTTGGGTCTATGAAAATTGAAAAAACAAAAAACAACAAACAACCCTTTCCATCCAGTGGTTCCCGAAGCTACATTGCTGTTTTGGTTTTGATGGCCACCTTAGCTCCAAGTCATTATGACAGGCTCTTAAAAGAATTTATTATCACATGAGGATGGAAATTAGTACCGAAAAACAGTGTTTTAATTACAAATATCAAATTAAAAATGTTTCAACCTGAAACTGAACATTTAAGATTAATTAACTGATCTTAACTGGTTCTCAACTTTGAGTACCTATTTGAATCAATTGAATTCTATATAAATAAATACACATTTATGTGTATTTAATACAAAAATATATTAAATTTATATAAATTGTAGCTATATGTATTAAATATTTAATGTATATAATTTATACATTTATATTCATATAATGTGAATTTTTATTTATATTCTGTTTCTGTATTTGTATTCATATACACATATTTATACATCTTTAACACATACAAATATATTAAACATATATAATATTCTGAATGCCATTCCCACAAATGATTGATTGAAAGGTGCCAAGGCATTGGCACCGGTGATTTTGCTGTGTATTCAGAGCAAGTCAGTGATCTAATTTAACTACGTGTTGGTTCTAGACTCTTTTCTATAACAGCTCTCCCCAAGATCATGCAACCTGTTTCTTTCACACCTTCAAGTGACAGGGCACTTTCAATATACATAACAAAACTCTTATGAACTGAAAAACTTGAGGTCACTTGCAAAGTACACTATTTACAACCAAAAAAGAGCACACAGGATTCTTAGATGCAATAATTAGTGTATTTTACAAATTTACTTTAAAATTTAAAAAGCACATACCAGAAATATGCCTTTTAAATTCATGTCTTTCCCACTGAAAGCTTGATGTTATTTGTGAGAAAAGTGGGGAATGAAGTAGAAAATGGTTAAGGAGAGACCAGTGAAAGGTTCTTGAAGAGGAAGCAACAGAAAAAGAAAAAGAGTTAAGCTGGAAAAACAATAATTACCTAGTTCACTTTCTGAAACTTTGGCCATGTACTTTGCTTAATTTTTAGCCCCTATCTCCAAGTTGCAGAACAGCAGTACAAATCATTTTTAAGTGCATGCATGTATGTATTCTGTTACTTAAGAATACTGGCAAGGTTGGTAGGAGAATGTGAAAACTCACTATCAGGTGACTCAACTTATTTATTAAACATATAGTATATGAAAGTCACTCTTAGAGAGTAAGGGCTTAAAGTTAGCAAGAGTAGCCAATACATGAATGGCCTAAAGAAGTTAGGTTTGCTGAGGTGGACAGCGTCGGTTTGAAAGAGAACAGAAGTAGCCAGTACATGGAAAGACAGAAGTAGAGAAACTGTCAGTATCTGAGGGGATGTGAAGAAAGCAATGAACAATGATTCTGAGTGATGTACGAGCTTGGCCTCCTGAAATAGAGGAAGAATAAGGTTATTAGAAAATAATTGCTCAATTAGGAAGATAACCTTCTGAATGACTTGATTGAACTAATGATTTGGTCCTCTGTCTTCCCCTAGACTAAGAATCATGTTGTAATCCCCAAACTGGAGTTTAAAGAAGGGATGAGAAGGATGATACTGCAAGTGAAGGATATATGAATTTCAACTGAAGTTATTTAAAGTTTATCGGGACAAGGGGGAAGACAATTACCACAGCATTATGCAATACATAATCTAAGATATTAAGATGATTAATGTAGTCTCTTCCCTCCAACAGATAAATTAGTAAGATGATATTAAACAATAAAATAACATTTAAATATAACAGTAGAAGAGCTGCCATGAGATTAATAGAAGATTAATTGCACTTTGATGAGTTATTCAGAAAATAATGGCTCTAAGTGTCCCAAAGAGGTATAGATCCCTTCAATCTGTAGGGCTAAGGAAGCCTGAAGAAAAACCTCGTGAATGGGTATAAGTAGAAGATAACATCCGGGGGAGAAGTATTCTGTCATTAGCTGCTTATAGGCAGGATCTTAAGATAGTTATATTAATTTACTTTCTAGGAGTTGGATTTTGGGCAAGGATAGATAGGCTTAGGTAATGAACACATGTTGAATAGTTTGGGTTTTATTTTGTAGTTAATGGAGATCCTAAGGTCTTTAGGAGGGGACTTTTTTGGTGATAAAAATGGTGGTAGACAAAATTGACTTGGTAGTTCATAAAGAATGGATTAGAGAAGAGAGAAATTGGATGGATAAAGATCGGTTGGGATATTATCACAATAGAGTAGACATAAGGCAATAAGGTCTGAATTTGGATTATGACAGTGGAATAGAAAGAAAAGGTCTGATGGAGAAGTTATTTTATAGAACTGAGATGTGGCAATCGCTCCTTACTAAATTTAGTGCTTCTGTCATTTAACTGTGATCAGAAGTCTCAAATGAATTGATTTGGTGAAACATGGGCTCAGTTGCAATTTGTGACAATTTATCACTTAAAAGTTCACACAAGTCAAACCCAGAAAGCTTTCTTAGTTGGATAAAATTACTCAAACACCATTTGAAAGGAGCATTTCACTTATATGCTGCCTACCAAAATTTAGCCAGCCCCTTCAATTAGGCTTTTTCATCTGTGGAACTTATCCAAGTCAACAGCATTCCTTGGCCTCTGATGTCCCTTCCAAATCATATCTGACAAGGAGAGAACCCTCTGTCTGCACCAAAGATAGAAAATAACATTAAGTTCCAAGGCAATATGGGTTCATTATCATTTAAAAGGATTTTGAAAACACAGAGGTTATGAATTTGACCATATAAAAGCTCCATTTAGCTCACTGGTTCTCAGGTGATTCTGTACAGAGAGGTCAGCTTTGTAGGTGGCAGAATAATACCAATGAAAACAAAACTTGAGAAGTACTTAAAACATCACAAAAATTGAAAAAAAAATTTAGTGTTTAGATTTTTCAAATAATTGAATATTTTCTAGGTAAATCCTATTTATAGGTAATAGTTGAATAATTTAAACTTTATTATATAGAATGCCTGAACTTTGAAAGAGTCTATCCCCTAAGTATCTCCTGAAGATCTGTTGTTACATGATGTAGGTAGAGTCCTTAGCTTTGTCCTTTTTTCCCCCTGCATTCTTTGAAAAGCCCCAGGTACACAAGGTAATATACTTAATTCTCTTATTTGCCAATAATATACTCTAATTTGTTCTACATGGACATTCTAGGATTATACAGACATTTCCAGCACATCTTGAGATGATAATACTTCACAGAATTATGACATCTTAAATTTGGAAAAGACTTTAGAAATTATAAAACCAACCTCCCACTCAAGACAGAAATATCTTCTCTGACAAGGATATCCCTGACAGAAATTATCACCCAGACTGTTTGAATGCTTTGCAAGTATTCATTCTATAGCTTCTACTATTAAAAAAAAATTAAGTCTTTCTTCTATATACTTATCTAAGCAGTTGTAAAATTGTTGAAAAAGCAAAGCCAGATGCTAACTCTACAGTATGAGAGACCTATTAGAAATATCACCATGGGAAAGGTAGGAAGATGGTGGTGGTATAGGGGACCTTAGTTTCATTAGGTCCCTAGAATTCAGGTACATAGCTATCAAACTATTCTGAATACCTGTGAACTCAAATCAGGGATCTAAGAAAAGAATTGCTGCAATTCTACAAATAAAAGTGACCACATTTTACAAGTGTATATTCTTCTGGGGTCATGGTTGCTATTTTAGTATTTCATTCTCTTATTCATCCATTCTTCTCTGGACAGAATGACACTACTGTAAAACCAATCCCCTCCCCACCCACCCACCCAAAAAGAACAAGAGACAGTAATGACTGCTAGGGACCTTAGCAGTATGGATATAAGTAAGATTTAGGAACTAGAGTTCAGTATAACAATTAGAAAGATACTAGCTGGGCTTGAAAAAAGTATAGAAGATTCTAGATAATCCTTTTCTGGAGAAATAAGACAACTAAAATCTCATCAGGTTGAATCAAAAGTCTATCAATGAGATACAATGAAAATGGAGGCTCTAATTGCTAGGATAAATGAGGTGGAAGAGATAATCAGTGATCTAGAAGACAAAATGTCAGAGAATAAAGAAACTGAGAAAAATATAACTACTGCAACCCTCAGTTTGTTTTGTGAGATTAAGAGTCACTTATGGTTTGTTTCCCTCCCAATCCCATCTTGTTTCATTGATTCTTCTCGTACCCACTTAAGCCCCCATGTTGCATCACCACTTCCTCATATCAGGGAGATCATATGATAGTTGTCTTTCTCTGCTTGACTTATTTTGCTAAGCATGATATGCTCTAGTTCCATCCATGTTGTCGCAAATGGCAAGATTTCATTTCTTTTGATGGCTGCATAGTATTCCAAACTGAGGGTTGCTGGGGGGAGGGGGTTTGGGAGAAGGGGGTGGGATTATGGACATTGGGGAGGGTATGTGCTTTGGTGAGTGCTGTGAAGTGTGTAAACCTGGTGATTCACAGACCTGTACCCCTGGGGATAAAAATATGTTTATAAAAAATTAAAAATTAAAAAATTAAAAAAAAAAAGATAACTACTGCATCACAAGGGGAAAATTCGAGAGATAAGTGATGCCATAAAGTGAAACAGTATTAGAATAATTGGGGTTCCAGAGGAAGAGGAAAGGAGTGGGGGCAGAAGATGTATTTGAGCAAATTATAAATGAGAACTTCCCTAATCTGGGAAGGAAGCAGGCATTCAAGTCCAGGAGGCACAGAGAATTGCCCTCAAAATCAATAAAAATAAGTCACCAACTTGACATAGAATAGTGAAGCTTGCAAACTTCAAAGACAAAGTGAAAATTCCTAAAAGCAGCTCAAGACAGGAGGTCCTTATCTTGCAAATGTAGCTACATAAGGCTGGAAGCAGACCTATCCACAGAGACCTGGCAGAAAGGACTGGAATGACATTCACAGGTTGCTAAATGAGAAAAATATACAGCCAAGAATACTTTGTAATTTATCCAGCAAGCCTATCATTCAGAATAGGAGATATGAAGAGCTTCCAGGACAAAGAGAAACTAAAAGAATTTGTGATTAGTAAGAAATATCAAAGGGGATCCTTTAAGAAGAAGAGAGAGCCCAAAAAATATTAAACCTAGCAAGAAATATTAAAGGGGATCCTTTAAGAAGAAGAGAGAGCCCAAAAGTAACAGATGAGAAAGGAACAGAGAAAATATACAAAAACAGTGACTTCACAGGGAATGTAATGGCACTAAACTCATATTTTTCAATAGTTACTCTGAATTTAAATGGGCTAAATGCCCCAATCAATAGATACAAAGTATCAGATTGGATACAAAAGCAAGACCCATCCATATGCTGTCCTCAAGAGACCCATTTTAGACCCAAGACAACTCCAGATTGAATGGTAGGGGGTGGAGAACAATTTATCATGCTAATGGACATCAAAAGAAAGCTGGGGTGGCAATCCCTATTTCAGACAAATTAGATTTTAGGCCAAAAACTATAATAAGAGATGAGAAAGGACACTACCATAATTAAAGGGTCTAATCAACAAGAAGACTTAACAATTGTAAATATGGATGCCCCTAACATGGGAGTCACCAGTTATATAAACCAATTAACAACAAAATTAAAGAATAACGTTAATAATAATACAATAATAATAGGGGACTTTAACACCCCACTCACTGCAATGTGCAGATCATCTAAGCAGAAGATCAACAAGGAAACAAGAACTTTGAATGGCACAGAACCAGATGGACTTCACAAATATATTCTGAACATTCCATCTTAAAGCAGCAAAATACACATTCTCCTGGAATGCACAGGGAGCATTCTTCAGAATAGATCACATCCTGGGTCACAAATCAGGTCTCAACAAATACCAAAAGATTGGGATCATTCCCTGTGTATTTTCAGACAACAATGCTTTGAAACAGGAACTCAATTACAAGAAGAAATTTGGAAGTAACACAAATATATGGAGGTTAAAGAACATCCCACTAAAGAATGAATGGGTCAACCAGGAAATTAAAGAAGAATTTTAAAAATCATGGAAACAAATGAAAATGAAAACACAACTGTTCAAATCCTTTGAGATGCAGCAAAGGTGGTCTTAAGAGGGAAATACATTGCAAGACAAGCTTTTCTCAAGAAACAGGAAAGGTTTCAGACACCTGAAGGAATTGAAGAAAGAACAAGTAAAGCCTAAACCTAGCAGGAGAAGAGAATTAATAAAGATTACAGTAGAAATCAATGAAATAGAAACCAAAAGAACAGTAGAACAGATCAATGAAGCTAGGAGCTAGTTCTGTGAAAGAATTAGAAAGATCAATAAACCCCTAGCCAGACTTATCAAAAAGAAAGGAAAAAGGACCTAAATAAATAAAATCACAAATAAAAGAGGAGAGATCACAACCAAGACTGAAGAAATACTAACAATTATAAGAACATAATATGAGCAACTGTACGTCAACAAATTAGGCAATCTCGAAGAAATGGATTTATTCCTGAAAATGTATAAACTACTACAACTGAAACAGGAAGAAATAGAAAACCTGGACAGACCTATAACCAGCAAGGAAATTGAAGCAGTCATCAAAAATCACTCAACAAACAGGAGTCCAGGGCTGGAAGTTTTCCCAGGGGAATTCTACCAAACATTTAAAGAAGAATTAATACTCATTCTTCTGAAGCTGTTTTAGAAAATAGAAATGGAAGGAAAACTTCCAAATTTTTTCTATGAGGCCAGCATTACCTTGACCCAAAACCACACAAAGACTCCAACAAAAGGGAAATTACAGATCAATATCTCTGATGAACATGGATGCAAAAATTCTCACCAAGGTACTAGCCAATAGGATCCAAGAGTACATTAAAAGGATTACTCACCACAACCAAGTGGGATTTATGCGATACACATTAATTTGAGAAAGGACAAGAACCATATGATCCTCTCAATAGATGCAAAAAAAAAAAAAAAAAAAAAAAAGCATTTGACAAAAAACAGCACCCTTTCTTGATTAAAACTCTCCACAGTATAGGGATAGAGAGAACATACCTCAATATCATAAAAGCAATCTATAAAAAGACCCTGGAGAATATCATTCTCAATTGGGCAAAATTAAGAGCTTTTCCCCTAAGGTTAGGAACATAACAGGGATGTCCACATTCCTTCCTATTGTTCAGTATTGTACTAGAAGTCCTAGCCTCAGCAAACAGACAACAAAAATAAATAAAAGCTGTTCACATTGGCAAAGAAGAAGTTGAAGTCTCACTCTTTGCAGGTAATATGTTCTATGTGGAAAACTGGAAAAACACCACCCCGAAATTGCTGGAACTCATACAGGAATTCAGCAAAGTGGCAGGAAAAAAATCAGTGCACAGAAATCAATTCCATTTCTATACACTAACAATGAGACAGAAGAAATTATCACCCAAACCGTAGGATACCTAGGAATAAACCTAACCGAAGAGGCAAGAGAGCTATACTCTGAAAACTACAGAATACTCATGAAATAATTTAGGAAGAAACAAAGAAATAGAAAAGCATTCCATGTTCATGCATTGGGAAAATAAATATTGTTAAAAGATCTATGTTATCTAGAGCAATTTATACATTTAATACAATCCCTATCAAAATGTTATCAACATTTTTCACAGCATTAGAATATTTGGAACAATCCTAAAATTTGTATGGAATTGGAAGAGACCCCAAGTAGCCAAAGGATTGTTGAAAAACAAAAACAAAAACAAAAACAAAAAACCAAAGCTAGTTGCATCACAATTCTGGACTTCAAGCTATATTATAAAGTTATAATCATCAAGACAGTATGATACTGGCACAAAACTGACACATAAATCAATGGAATGTAATAGAGAACCCAGAAATGGACCCTCAACTCTATGGTCAACTAATCCTTGACAAAGCAAAAAAGAATATCCAAGAAAAAAAAGTCTCTTCAATAAATGGTTTGGGGAATATTGAACAGACATATGCGGAGGAATGAAACCGTATCATTTTTTTACACTATACACAAAAACAAACTCAAAATGGATGAAAGACCTAAATGTGAGACAGGAATCCATCAAAATCCTAGAGAACACAGGCAGCAACCTTTGTGACCTCAGGTGCATCAACTTCTTTGTGAACATGTCTCAAAAGGCAAGGAATACAAAGGCAAAATGAATTATTGGGATTTCATCAAGATAAAAAGCTTTTGCCCAGCAAATGAAACAGTCAACAAAACCAAAAGACAACCTACAGAATGGGAAAAGATATTTACAAATCATTTATCAGAGAAAGGGCTAGTATCCTAAATGCATAAAAGAACTTATCAAACTCAGTATCCAAAAAACAAATAATCCACTGAAGAAATGGGCAGAAAACTTGAAGAGACATTTCTCCAAAGCAGACTTAACAAATGACGAACAGGCACATGAAAAAATGCTTAACATTACTTGGCATCAGGGAAATTCAAATCAAAACCACAGTGAGATACCACCTTACATCAGTCAGAATGGCTAAAATTAACAAGTCAGGAAACAAGAAATGTTGGTAAGGATGCAGAGAAAGGGGAACTGTTTCTCTTACACTGCTGGTGGGAATGCAAGCTTATACAGCCACTCTGGAGAACAGTATGGAGTTTCCTCAGAAACTTAAAAATAGAGTTATTCTATGATCCATTACTTGCACTACTAGATACTTACCCCAAAGATACAAATGTAGTGATCCGTAGGGGCATCTGCACCCCAATGCTTATAACATCAATGTCCACAATAGCCAAACTATGGAAAGAACCCAGATGTCCATTGACAGATGGATAAAGAAGATGTGGTATATATATATGATGAAATATTACTCAGCCACCAAAAAATGAAATCTTGCCATTTGGAATGATGTGCATGGTACTACAGGTTATTATGCTAAGTGAAATAAGTCAATCAGAGAAAGACAATTATATGATTTCACTCATATGTGGAATTTAAGAAACAATACAGAAGAGCATAGGTGAGTGGAGGAGGGGAATAAAATAAGACAAAGTCAGAGAGGGAGGAAAAACCATAAGAGACACTTAATCATAGCAAACAAACAGAGGGTAGCTGGAAGGAAGTGGGTGGGGATATGAGGTAACAGGGTCATGGTCATTAAGGAGGGTACATGATTTAATAAGCACTGGGTATTATATACAACTGATGAATCACTGAACTCTACCTCTGAAACTAGTAATACACTAATTAAAAAAAGAAGGAATATCACCATGCATTTTTCTTTTTATATTTGACCTTATCTCACCATCTTGTACACAGTAATAGAAGAGATCTTAAGAATTGAATTATTAGGTACTTTTGAAGCAAAAGCAGTTCTAAAGAGAAAAGTCTAAAAACTCCATCTAGAGCATTCTCATCTTCCAGAGAAAATCCAATTAATAGGGCATGACTTGTTCTTTGTGAACCCATGATGTCTTCTAGTCATCACTATTTTATTTTTGAAGTGCTTACAAATGATCTATTGAATAATTTATTCTTGAATTCTTCCATGGCTTAATATTAAATTCACTAGAATATATATTTATGATATAATTTATTGATTTATTCAGTTTGACAAATACTCACTAAGCACCTGCTTTATACCAAATCTATGTTCTATGGTCTCTTCTATGGTTCTGGTCTATTTCTAGCAATGTGATGGTAAATAATTCCCTGCATTCCAAGAATCTATAATCTAATAGGGAAGATAGAAAACAGACATCTTAAACACACTGTTTAAAGGGATTTTTTTAAAAAAGAGGAGGAATTTTTTTAAAAAAATGAAATCTTGCCAAAAATATAAATATTTTTGATAGCACATTTGAGGGGCATTTACTGAGGCTACATGAGGTTTTCCAGAGATTTTAGATCTCAGATGAGACAAAATCATTAAGTAGAAGTTAAGTAAAAGCAAGGATAATCAATATGGAGGAGTCATGTTGGAAATGTTTAAATCTGGAGTAGGTATAGGAAAAAAATAATTTATAAACCTGACAAGTCAGGAGAGGAATAAGATCAGTATCAAATGGAGAAAATCCCCATAGACAATAGAATAGATCGCATTTTCATTTTAAGAGGGGGTGGGGGGAAGAAAAAGATCAATGTTTATGCAGGGAAGTCTGTAAGTTTGATTATAGCTGTAGAAAATCAAGAAAATGCTTATGTCTTTATTTTCTCTGTAAGATCAACAGCATAGATGTTCTAATTCAAATGTTTAAGAGTAGAGAACGTCTTTCAATGTAGAGGCTAAAGGTGAGAATAGCAATCTTGAAAAATATTAAAGTATTGAAAAATCATAAAAGTATCATGGTGGCATTGAGGACCCATTTGGGGATGACAACCATAAGTTCTATTTGGTACAGTTTTGTGAAATTTATCCATTAGCATCATAAGATAGATTGTAGGTAGGGAAAAAAGGAAACATTAGATGAAAAAGTCCAAGAAACATTGGCTTGTATGGAATGAAGGTGTGGGTTATTATAGTTAAGACCAAAGTACTCAGAGACTAGGTAACTGAGTTCTCTGTGGAAGCAGGTATCTCCCAGGATAATGGAATGATGAGAGTGGGAAAGAAGAGAGCCCGGCACTAAAATCTCCAGGGAATTAGGAATGTGTATACAGAAGAGTCATGTATGACCCCAGTGAAAAGGACTAGAGGCTGAAATGACTTGATATGATTCTCCCCCAAAAAGCAGTAGTTACAAGGAAATAGGGAAATCATGGCTCTGAGTCAGCACTGAAAATCCTGGCAGTAGCTGACCTTGTGATGTGTGGATTTGAGAAAAAGAGGAGGTTCTTCTTTAGGGGTCTGTAGAAGGTGGGTGTGGGCGATTATATTTGACCCTATTTTAATAATTAGAAATTGGCATTGTGATTCTAATCTATGGTCCCTCTGTGATTGAGGGAAGATGAATGACATGGAATTAGCAAGGTGGCTAAGGTATTCAGGATCCACATAGTTGTGATTGCCGAACCACTGTAAGTGATAGCTTAGCAGCCAGCAGCAGGGTTTGGTCTTTCACATATTAAAGAATATTTCTGTTGACACAGAGGACAAGTCGGACTAGATTAGCATGATACTGACTGATAAATGATTCTTTCTTACTACCGGTTCCAGTATAGCAGCACGCTCCCTGCCCACTCACCAAGACTCTGTCATGTACCCTCTGACCTCTTAAAGTTAATAACCACTTTCCATCATTGAGTGTTTACTGTGTGCAGCCAGTTGACGTGTCTTCACCAACCCTATGAAGCAGGCATTGCTTTTATTAAAGTGTTATGATGAAAACAAACTTAGAGAAAGTAGGCAAATTAGCCAACTTCACAGAGCTGACTGGCTCCAAATATCATGCTCTTCTGTGACTGTGAACCAATTTTCCTTTGTATCTGATACCCTGTTTCCACTTGTTACCTGTCCTAGTAACCTTGTCCTGTGCTGGAAACTTAAACCTCATATGATCCATTGTCCATTTTATCCGTGTTTGAACAATGCTCTTTGATCTTAAATTAATGTTCTATTTTTCCATTCTTTGTAGACTTTCTTTCCAGTTCATTTGCCAGTCTGACCATTTTTTTAATTGTCTAACTACCACTTTGACTACTGTATGTCTCTATAAATGACTTCTGGCTTTCTTCATTTCCTTTTGTTGCCCTAGTTGTAACATCCATTGAGTTCCCTGACTTTGCTTTCCGCCATTATGCTAAGTACAGTATATGAAACAGAAATATAAGATAACTTCATTGCTCTCCAAGGAAATCAGAAACCCTAGCAAAGGGCAAAAAAGGCTCTCTGATCTGGAATTTCATAAGAAGACAACTGGACTTTAAAACAAAATTAGATGCAATGGTAAAATGAGCTAATTACCATTTAAGTATCTTTAAATCTCTGAATGAAATTCTGTGATTTTCTGATCTAAACTTAGGGCAAACACAGTCTTATTCTCCAGGGTGCTTCAGACTACTGTGAACCAATTGAATTCTGATCCCTAGTATGTAACTGAGAGTTACACCCCTTGGGTTAATGGGGCCAGAAAACCTACAACCCTTTCAGGGTGGTTTCCTTATGCAAGCCTGTAGAGCTTGATAAACAAGTTACTGCATATGGAATGTGCAGCAAAACTTCTTTGGACATGAAGTAAATATTGATATGGCCCCAGGAAAAGAAATTTTTCTATATCCCAAAGGCAATTTACTTAAACTTCTCACTTCTTTCTTTTGTTCATTCATCTTTTAAGTTATTTTTAAATGATAGCTATTGCCAAGAAAGTTGGGATAGTACAAAAAAGAATCATGAAAACACAACTATAAAGATGATTTTTTTCCATAGGGAGGAATAGATATAAATGTGAATAATTATGATTTGTGAAAAATACTGTGAAGGCCTTAGAAGTCTTAGCATAAATTCAGCTATAATGTTTAATGTTGACATTGGGCATTATAACTATTGTTCTCAATTTTTCATATACTGATGGATACAAGAAACTGGCAGCAATTCTTCTAAGGTGATAGGCTGGTTGGGAAGAGTTAAAAGGGGAATAGAGGAATGTATACCAAAATTTCAGAGGGTGGGATGCATGTACAATTATTAACAGCTTCCAAGGGATCAGGATATAGTACTCCTATACACACACAGGCACAAATTCAAATCTTCTGAACACTTCTTGAATACATAAACAAAAGCTACACAGAGATACTTCTTTGTTCATGATTTGGGGAGAGTGTCTGATGGCTGAGAGATCGTTGTTGGGTTTAATAGGTTAATAAGATTAAAGTTTACTGCTTATTATTACTTTAGTGAGTTCCCAAACTAGAAAATATATTTAACATTAAAGATCTATCATTTTAATAACAAAATACTTTTTTCCATTTTTTATTGTTGCAAATATTTTTAAATATAGATTGGGTTCTGAATAGAATAGGGAAATGATTTGAATTTCAGTTTAAAAATGCACAGTGCAGTTACATAAAGAAAAGGGTAAGAACAGAAAACAACCAGACTTGACTCTGTGAATATTTTGAATTTTATGAATCCAGTGTTGAAATCTTACTAGTTTCAAGATGCTGGTTGCCATGGATTTAGTGAGAGGAAAGGTTTATCTACTACTTGTAAGACAGTTGTAGAACTAGTCGTCTTATTCCACTTTAACCAAGATGAAGAATAAGATACTACTGAATGTATCACTTCAGTAAGGGGAGAACTGTCCAATGGATACTGTTACAGCAGAAGCTGGAGGAGAGTGAAGTAAGTGAAAGATTTAGCTTTGGAGCTCCAATCATGAGGTATTAATGGAAGGATCCTGTGTTTGGAAGGATGTTTCTCTGTCCTTGACAGTCATATTGCAAACACAATTACACAGGGTTAAATAGCCAGGGATTTCCATACTTGCTATGATTGTATGTAAGAGTAAAGAAAATGTCCAGGGGTTCTTGATGTTAATCCATCTTTAAGTGACAGCAAAAGCAAAACCACAATTTCCAATCCAGTTACAACTAACAAAAATTATCCTGCCTGTTCTGCACTTTTCCATCCTCTTGTATTCTTTTCTCCATTCTCTTTACTTTCTTTGTCCCTTCCTTAGTCCATTACTATCAGCCACATCAACCATCTACAAAGTCCATATAGTTTATGACAAGAGACAAGGGCAAAAGAAAAATTGGGTCCTTAAAAATTCATACATATGTAAAGCAAAATAATATGATAAAAATAAAATTCAGGGGGCGCCTGGGTGGTTCAGTGGGTTAAGCCACTGCCTTCGGCTCAGGTCGTGATCCCAGGGTCCTGGGATCAAGCCCTGCATCGGGCTCTCTGTTCAGCCGGGAGCCTGCTTCCTCCTCTCTCACTCTGCCTACTTGTGATCTCTCTCTCTCTGTCAAATAAATAATTAAAATATAAAAAACAATAAAATTCAGGTGATGAATTATAAAGTGAAAAATGTCAATACTTAAGAAAATATAATAATATATATATTCATTTACAACCGCACCAGAAATATAATTTGTCTAGGAATAAATATATAAATACTACATATTCATAGTAAAATAAAACCAATAAGTAAACTAAAACAGATTTTACTATAACATATAAAGTAAAGCTTTGAGTATATGGAGGTTACTAAATAAATGCTATTGAATTGGAAATTTAAAAATTGTAAAAACATTAATACCCCATACATTAATTTATAAGTTGGCCAAATTATTGAATCCCCATTGAAGTATTAGTTGTGGTATTTATTAGTATCTAAAAGAACAAATTTTTCCTTTGTCTTCAAAATTTTCTTGGTTATTCTTATTTGCACATTATATTAAATGATTTTTAGGATTATTTCATCAAATTACTAAGCAGATCACCAGTTTATTCACAATATTATGCAAAGACATAAGTGTAGAATTCAAAGAAAAATAAAATAAATAAAAATGGTCAGTGAATATTTGTAAGTTTTTTCATATAAAATTCAAATGCAAATATTTAACATCTTTTTCCTTTTCAAATTGAATTTTTTTAAAAAAGATTTTGTTTATTTATTTGACAGAGAGAGAGATCACAAGTAGGCATAGAGAGAGAGGAGGAAGCAGGCGCCCCTCCAAGCAGGGAGCCCGATGCTGGACTTGATCCCAGGACCCTGAGATCATGACCTGAGCCAAAGGCAGAGGCTTAACCCACTGCGCCACCCCAGTGCCCCCAAATTGAAATTTTAAAACATTTCAATACTCTTTTAGTGACGGCATGATGAAACAGGCAGTCTCCTATACTGTGGTACAAATATAAGGTTATAATAGAGGTTATAAATAACAAAATAAAATAACAAAATAATCTTTAATGTAGTGACCCCGCCTTCCCTGTGCACCGGCAATTCAACTTTCAGGATTTTATATGAAGGAAATAACTGAATAAAAAACAAAATACAAACATAATATTTGGTGCATAATACTTCACAGAGAATAGGTCACCAATCAACATTTTAACTGATTAGTGTGATCCAGGGCAAGTTCCTTAACTCCCCAGCTCTCTATTTCCTCACACTCGAAAGGGAATCAAAATACCTATCATTCAAGATTGTTGGGAGAACAACTGTGACAATACATGGAAAACATACTGCTTATTCTTCATATAGGAAGTAGGGCTTAATAATGGTAGTTATAAAAATATGCAAATGCATAATCTGTTTACACATATGTAAAGATTAAACATTTTGGGCATATGTGTCTGTAAACTGTTTAAACAGAATAAGTTTTTATTTTCTATTCAAATACAGATTTTAAAAAATAAATTGTTTATTTTTTCTATACAGATAGAACTGCTGGAAAAATATCTGTGTTCCTGTACATATATCTGCTGTATATGTAGAAGCATCAAAATAAATGATAGTCTAGGGAAAAGTAAAATTCTTAAATATTTAATTTTCCCTGCAGCCTTTCCAACTGCACTCCCCAACACAGACACGGACTCTCTCACACCCTTCCCAACACACATACATATAGTCCTGAGGGGATACAATAATATTTAGCCTTATGTTTCATAATTTAATCCTTATTATATCATAAACTTCCCCGAAATCATTAGATGTATCCTAACCTTTACATTTATGCCTAGCACATGAACACACGCATTGCTACTGCCGTGGAGCAAAAAATACAGACTATGACTCAACTGACTGCCTTAAAGACAGGTGTGTTGTTGTTGGCTCCTCTGTTAAGTTTCTTGGTGTTCTTGGCAGAGCTGCTTGATAAAGCAGCTGATAAAGCAACCTGAGACTGTTTGATTGTTTATACACAAAACTCATTTTAGTGCCTTATAAACTACACTGATATCAAAGTCACACACAGCAGTGACACAAGCTAATAACACCATTCTCAAGAGTATTAGCACACAGGGTAATGTGGGAGGAAGGCTACGGGAAGAACTCTATTTAAACTCTGAAGACAGCCTAAAGTAGGTTGCATACTCCTGCTATCATTACCCAAAGAAGGTATCAACGTCTCTCTAAACTCCACTATTTTAAAGTCTTTGAGCAATTTGGGTTACCTTAATCTAGAAATGATGCAATCCGGGTGCAAGCACTGTATCTTTTCTACCTTTGCTTCAAATACAGAATGTATGTATGATCTTTTTTTTTTTAAAAGATTTTATTTATTTATTTATTTGACAGACAGAAATCACATGTAGGCAGAGAGGCAGGCAGAGAGAGGGGGGGAAGCAGGCTCCCTGCAGAGCAGAGAACCCGATGTGGGGCTCGATCCCAGAACCTTGGGATTATGACCTGAGCTAAAGGCAGAGGCTTAACCCACTGAGCCACCCAGGTGCCCTGTATGATCTTTTAAGACAAAAATAGTAAAAGGGGAAGAAAAACTGATTTTGAGTTGATACAAAATGTCCTCGAATTTCTTACTTGCCAACACAGACAATTTATTAACAAATTTGTTAGCTTTAGAATTTCTAAAGCTGGACTGTCAGGCCATCTTATCCTGGATGAATAAATCCTTCTTGATTATTCTAATTTAATATGTAAGGCATGTGTTTCTCTCCGTGGAGGTAGAATTCCCTTGGGTTTTGGTTCTTTGAGATAGAAAATCATCCACAGTGGACAAAAGTTCCTGCACTGGCTCTTCTTGCCTGGGCTACATTGGAAACCCTCTCAGCTATTAGAACTCCAGAGTAAGATTAAGGATCTGAGGCACTGAACAGGGTTGTATTTCGTAGAATCTTCAGAAGGAGGTACAGCTGTGTCGAAACCTTGATTTTAGTTCCGTGAGACTCAAGTCAAATTTCTGACCTATAGATTTCAAGATTAAAAAATGTATATTAAGCCATTAAATTTTTAGTAATTTGTTACATCAACAATAGATAACTAATTCTATACATATCTCAGCTGTGATATATACTATGCTTATGATGTAGTTTGTTCATTCGCATTGCTTCATAAAATTCCATTATATGAATATTCTATAACTTACTTTTCCCTTTAATTTTTGGGCATTTGGCTAGTTTTCAGTTTTAGACTATTCTTATTTTTTATTTTTATTTATTTATTTTTTAAAAATTTATTTGACAGAGAGAGAGACATCACAAGTAGGCAGAGAGGCAGGCAGAGGGGGAGCGGGAGGCAGGCTCCCTGCTGAGCAGAGAGCCTGACGTGAGGCTCAATCCCAGAACCCTGAAACCATGACCCCAGCGGAAGGCAGAGGCTTAACCCACTGAGCCACCCAGGTGCCCCCAATTTGAAACTATTAAAAATAGTTCTGCCTTAAGCATTCTTGTGCCTGTATTTAGAGAATATATGTCCATATTTCCATTATGTCTATGAATGGAATCGCTGAGTCATGGAGTGTATGTACATTCAGTATTAGTGTATGCTATCAGTTTTTCAAGGGTTTTGTATCCAATTGCGCTCTGACCATCAGTGTATGAGAAGTTCCCTTGCAGAGCATATTCTCCAGCACTTGGTATTTTCAGTCATTTTATTTTTAACCATCTGTTATGTGTGGTGATATTACATTGTGTTTTTAATTTGTATTGTTTTCATTATTAACACTTAGTTTACTGTTTTTAAAATAAGTAGATGTTAAATTTTACCAAATTACCTCTCTGCTTCTATAGAGATGACCATATAATTTTTCTGTTGTGTTTACATTAATGTAGTGGATTATGTTGATGGATTTCCCAAAGTAAAAATACTCTTAATTTCTTGGAATAAACTTTGCTTAGTCATGAAGTGCTCCTTTTTTCTAAAATACAACTGAGTTCCATTTTCTAATAGTTTATTTAGGATATTGGAGCTAGATTGATGAGCAGTATTGGCCAGTAAGTTTCTTCCTTTTCATATCTTTATAGGGTTTGGTTTCAAGGTTATGCAGGCTCCCTATGAAGAGTTAGTACTCATCCCTGCTTATCTGTTCTCTGGTAGATTTGCATAGTATTGGTTTGGAAGGATTCATAGTTTAATCGATTATGGAGTGGAATTTTCTCTATGGGAGGATTTAAAAAATTGGATTAATGTATTTAGGCTATTTAAGACTATTCATATTTTAAATTTCTTATTTAAATTTCTTATTAAGTCTCTTCAATAAGTTGAGTTTTCAGAAGACTTTTCCATTTCATTCAAATTGTCAAATTTATTGCCTGAAAAATTTGCATATTTAATCAATATGATCTTAATATTTGGATGATTTATATGGATACCTTCTCTTACATTCCTGATATAGGTAATTTGTATTTTTTTCTTTTTGTTTTAATCAGGCTTGCTAAGGGTTTTCAATTTTATTTAAAGTTAAAACAACTTTTTTTTTCTTTTGTAGCAAGGAGCTCTTCTTTATTTACTTCCAGATTTTTCTCAGCAGCTTTCATTTGGAGAAGTGTTTCCAGAATATTTTTTTCAGAGGAGCTATTGTTCCATACATACTCTTCCATGTCTGCTTCAGTCTTATCTTTCTCCCATTCTTCAGTTTTCCAAGACTCATGGTATAAAACTGTTAGCAGATATAGTACAGAATCATAATTCTGTCTCTTTAAAGGGCACCTGTCTGTTTTGATGGTAAGTACATCTGTAGTCTTGCAGTATTGCTCTCCCACAAGTTTAATGAGTTTCTTCTTTGTATGATCATCTAAATTCAAACTGGAAAGTTTAATCCTTAAGGTTACTACTCGTGCTTTGGGGTTTCAGATAGATGGTCCTGCTGAAACATAATCAGTTGTGTCAATTTCAATGGGAAAATGCTTCTCACATTTCTCATCACTGTCCAGAGCAGCTGGCCACTCAGTGCAGAAAGCTTTAAGAGCTTCACAGTGCTTTTTAATTGCTTCAGGAGTTAAATGCAGAAAATTGGGGATCTTTAATAGTTCTAGATTTCCTTCCTTTGCCATGGGCACCCCCCTTTTTACTGGATAGCCCATTCGAATGGGAAGAGGTACAGCAGAGGGTTTAAATGGTGTGCTTCAACGGGATAAACACTAGGCCAATCTTGGTCAACAGTCATTTTCTCTGTCCTAGGAGGTAGTGCCTTTCTTCTCAGTGGTCTTTCATATCTGGGTGTTCTGTCTGCTGTACGCGGGCTTGGTATCACGGAGCGGGTGGCCCAGGACACGGAGGTACAGAAAGCACGCAGGGTCCTGATTCCCAGCTGCAAGGCCAGCCACGCGGAGAGTGCGGTAGCCGCCATGGTCGCGAGGACGGCAAGCCGGATCTAAAACAACTTTTTGATAATTTTTTCTGTTTTATGCTTATTTTGTATTTCATTGATTTTTCAATCTTACTATTTGCTACCTTCTTCATTCTTAAGGATTAATTTGTATGTTTTTTTCTGTGTCTTGAAATGGATTTTTAGTTGGTTTTTTAGTATTCTTCTTTTCTGCTCTATGAACTTATTTATGTCTATTCCCTTTTAAGCACTGCATTATTAGCTCTATCCAGCAAGGTTGGATGTGTCATATCTTCATTATTATTTGGTCCATAATATTTACTAATTTTTAATACGAATTTTTCTGTGACGTATGAATTACTTGGCATTTCTAAGCATATGGAGTTATTATGGTTTCGCTTCTATTATTCAGTTTTTAGATAAATTCTGTGGTGAGAGAATATACTCTAAGTGATTTCAGTTATTTGATATTTTTAAAGATTTCTTTTTATGGATTAATACATGATCAATTTGGTGAAAGTTTCTGTGCAGTTCAAAAATGTAAATGGTGTTATTCTTGTGTGCAGTGTAAGTGAATTTGATTGTTTTGTTATTTGTGTTGTTTAAATCTTCTACGCCTCTACTCCTTTACCTGTGAGATGTAGATACAGGTCTGTTAATTCATCCCCCATAATTGTGGAATTGTCTGTTGTCCATTTCAATCTCCAATTTTCTGCTTTATATATATTAAAGCTATGCTACTTACTGCATGTATGTTTAGAATTGTGATATTTTCTAGGTGATTGACCTCTGCATGATTTTAAAATGTCTATTAGTAGTAGTAGTGCTTCTTGCCTTATTGCCTACATTTTCTGTTATTATAAAGATACCAGTGTTTGTTTTATTAGTGTTTTCATGATTCTTCAGTTCTATCCTTTTATTTTCACCATGTCTGTGTACTTATATTCAAAATGCGTTTCCTGTGAGCAGAGGAGTTATTCTTTATTTCAATCAAACAAAACATTGTATTTTAATTAAAATAGTCTATCCATTTATCTTGTAATTATTAATATAGTTGGATTTAAACTACCATATTACTATTAGTTTCCTAATAATAATATGATAGTTCCAGATCTCTTTTTTTGCTTTGTTTCTCCTCTTAAGTTTTCTTTTGGATTTGAATAATATTTTTATTATTCCATTTTCCCTCTCTATTATCTTTTGAATTATACATTCTTTTATTATTCTTTTAGTGCTTACTGATTAAAAATTTATCTTTGAATTATTACCATCTAATATAAGTTATTAATAATTTTGCTGTCCTGTAATGCCAGCATCTTAGAATGTTTTACTTTCAAGAATCTATCTCCATTTTTGCACTATTGTTGTAATGCATTTTAGGCTCGTATTTATGTTTCACATTTCATAAGACATTACAGTTATTATTTTATGCAATATCCCCAAATAAACACGATTTTTCATACTGTTACTTCCTTTAAGCATGTCATTTATTTATCTGGAATTATTTCACTTCAGATTGAGAACTTTTTTTATATATCTTTTAATGCATATTGAAGATACAATTTTTGTTTTTGTTTGCTGAGAACATCTTTATTTTGTGTTTGTTTTTGAAGAATATTTTGATTCAGTGTAGGATTCCAGACAAAATAATTATTTTAGCACTTTAAAATATTAACCTGTTACTTTCCAACTTCATTTGTCTCTGATGAGAAGTCATCAGTTAGTCTTATTTTTATTCTTTTGAAAATAATGTCTTTTTGTTGATTGCCACTTATGAGAATTTCTTCTTTTTGGTAATCAGTAACTTGACTATAATGTTCACAGTTATATTTTTTGAAAGCTTGCTTGTGACTTGTTGAGCTTTTTACATCTATGTGTTGATGATGATTTTCTGTTTTTAAAAATCTCAACTAACATCTCTAGTATTTCTCTCCTTTCTTCCATTTACACATATGTTAAACTTCTTGACAGAATTCCTCATTATCTGTAATGCTCTTTTGTTGTTGTTATTCTGTGTTTGAGTTTGGATATTTCTTATTGATCTGTCTTTTGCTTTGTCTGAAGTTCTGTTGAAAACTATCTATTGAATTCTCGATTTCAGATAATGTGTTTTCATTTCTGCAGTATTCATTTTATTCTTATTGTGTAGTGAACATCCCCTTGTTACCAGTTTTTCCATCATGTCTCTAATTTCTTGAATATATCAGTCATAATCACTTTTTTAAAAATATTTTACTTATTTATTTGACAGACTGAGATCACAAGTAGGCAGAGAAGTAGGCAGAGAGAGGAGGAAGCAGGTTCCCTGCTGAGCAGAGAGGACTCGATCCCAGGACCCTGGGATCATGACCTGAGCAGAAGGCAAAGGCTTTAACCAACTGAGTCACCTAGGTGCCCCTAATAATCACTTTTAAATCATTAACTTCTGATCTCAGTATTAGGAACACCTGGAAGTCCAATTTTATTGTCTTTTTTTCCCCTTGGTTATTATCATGTGCTCCCATCTTTCTATATAATTAATGATTTTTCATATAATTATGACATATAATGATTTTTCATATAATTATGACTATATAAAAACTGTAAAGGTTCTGATAATAGATAACTTTTTTCACTACAGAGGTGCTAGGAAATGAATTTAATTCAATCAGAAATGGAACTAGTTCAGAATTGCATTGGATTTTTGGTAATATTCAGTCTATCTTCATTTTGTTTTTATTCTTAGGATGTGACCCTCAAGAGCTTTTATTTGAGGGGCTGGAAAGGATTTTTCTTCTAACCTCTGGGAGATTGTTGGAATTTCAGCTTTGTTTTTCATAGGTGTTCAGCTTACTCTTGTTCTTTGCAGATTGTATGTTTGGCTGCCAAAAATGTTGGTTGTTCCTTAGCGTCCCAAAAACTCTCTGCTGGGGCCAAACCTGGATTCTCTACCTGTAGCTGCACTCAGAGTAAGCACATATTCTCAGGAAGAACAGCTAATGGTAGAATGTCAGCGTCAGTCCACCACTGTCTCCAGTGCTTTCAAAAATTTCCTCTGGCCAAGAGACCTCAATGTTCAGTAAAATTTCAGTATTTCAGTGTTTAGTAAAAAAAACAAAAACAAAAAACAAACAAACAAAAAAAACCTCAGTAGAATTGCCACCTGGCTCTTTAACCAATCATTCTGGCCATCTGTAAATTAAGTTACGCTCTTCTGAGAGAAACTGGCCATGTGTTTGGGGCAGTATAAATCTCCAGCCATGGATGACTGCTAAAAGCTCTGTTGGTTTATTATTCCCTTCTCATTGGTTTCCTCTCTGAAGGAAATCCATATCCTCAGTCTTTAGATCACACTCTAAGTTATCACATGTTCCCCGAGAAAAAAAGACCAGAAAATTCTGACCTCTCAAAGTTTAGTCTCTAATCCTCCTTACATCCACAACTTTCTAATGCCTTTAAAATGTGATTTAAAATTTATTTGGCTTTCCCAAATGTTCACATTGGGAATGTCAACCTCCTGCAAATTATCTTGCTTGGAAGCGAAACTAACCGTAGATAGTTAATTTTGATTTGAATACCAAATTCTCCAGTTTTCCAAAAGTTTTAGAAGTCTTGAGTGTCTAAAATACATAGCCTGATATACTGTAGAATGTTTGTGAACATTATGCTGAAAGAAACATTTTTTCGTCTCCTCTGCTGCCCACTTACCGGTTTTTTAAGGTACAATTCAAGCCAAACTGCACTGGGACACCTTGCCTGCTTGGCAGGAGATGCCTGCTTTCAGTAAATTCCTTGGCACTACTGTTCTCTGCCATTTTACTAAATAATAGATATATGCAAGGAGCTCCTGTGTTCCAAAATGAAAAATCATGCCTTTTGTCTAAAGTAGTTTGGATACAAGAAAAGAACCAGGAAAGAATGGATTTTGACTCCTGCCAGTTTTGTCTCACCCTTATAATTGAAAAGTAGTCTAAAGACTTTAATAGTTGTAGATTACATGGAAGAAAAGCTAATTTTTGAAAGAAGCAGCTTCTGGACTACTTCAGAAAATATATTTTATAGTTCTCCTCAGTGCTTTCCTATTTCTGCAAGCTGAAATGAAATAATGAAAAAAAAAATGGAAAGAAAAAGACAAAAAAAAAGTACACAAAAGTTAGTTGCCCCAATACCAACTTCAAATTTACACCATTAAATCTGAGTGTTGAGTTGTTCAGTTGAATATTCTGCCTCTGGTTATACTTAAAATCCCTCAAGCTTCAGAGATGAGTGGAAAAGGCCCACTATACTACTAATGTATTTTATCTTCCCAGTTTAGGTAACTGTAACACTTTGGGCACCAACAGCAATCAGCTAGTGTCCTGAAGCACAGAATTTAAATATACTGTTACTGATGTTAATAAAATGATAGCTCTTATTTTGACAAAATGGCTTATAGCAGTATTGATAATATTCCAGCAGTAGTATTTGAAAGTCCAACCACAATACCTTGATATTAAATTCTGTGTATTCAGTAGTGTACATTTATCAATATACCACCACATGATTTATTGATACTACTCACCCTGTGTCCTCCAGCATTGATCTCAAGGCTGTTTTTTAGCTCCATAATGAAAACCCGAGAGCTTAAAATCCTGATCAAATGTCATCACTACACCAAATCAGAAAGACAGCCATGGGGGTTAAGATAGGAGAAACTCTTTTCAGCTTGCACCATAAAATCCTGCCCATGTTAAGAAAAGAGGGGTGGGGGCAGTGGGGAAGAGGGGAAGCAACTCAGTGATCAGAAGACTTGTGTCATCTTTCATCGGCACAGATTAGGCTTATCCTTCTGAACCATGTGCTCCAAATATGGGGGAAAATGCTGTTGATCTAATGAATAAGAGTGGGTGTTTATGCAGACTATGACATTTGGGAATGCCCTTATGAAGGAAGAAAAACAAAAAACTTAAAGAAAATACTATTCAAAATTATGTTAATTTAAGAATGGAAACAACCTTGGGTCAGAATGAAAACCCCACTAGACCGCTCAATAACCCGTTGTTAAAAACATAGAAAAGAGCGGCGCCTGCGTGGCTCAATGGGTTAAGGCCTCTGCCTTCAGCTCAGGTCATGATCCTAGGTTCCTGGGATTGAGCCCCGCATTGGGCTCTCTGCTCTGCGGGGAGCCTGCTTCCCCCTCTCTCTCTGCCTGCCTCTCTGCAAACTTGTGGTCTCTGTCTGTCAAATAAATAAATAAAATCTTAAAAAAAAAAAAACATAGAAAAGAGTTGTCTCTGGATTAGATAAGTAATATTGCTGTTTCTAACTTCACAGGCTCTGGGACATAATAGTGATTTTTTTTATTAAAAAATGAGAAAAGAATTCCAAAGATACCACTGAAGTATTTCTGGTCAAATTCTTCTTGTTTTATAAAACAAACGAACAAACAAACAAAAAATAAAAACAAAAACAACAAAAAAACCTGAGCATTTTGTGAGGCCTTCTGGCAATATCATGGGGTTGACAATGATGGTGAGGTGCCATTCTTTTCAAAGATAGTGAAATACCTACTTTCTGTATTTCTTTATTCAAACAAAAATCTCGACGGTATGTATTTAAGAGCTAGGGATTGCCAATAAAGTCAGTCTTTTTGTTTATATTAATTTACATGTCTATATTTAAAATTTACACACTTTAATAATTAAATGAACATCTGAAGTATCAAACATGAAAACAAGTAGGATTCCACAGGCTAAAAAAAAAAATTATTGAGGTTGATCCAAGAAAAATCAGACTGTAGGTATAAGAAATATTTACAAAATTGATGGGATACTTTGTAACAGTGAAACATAATCTCTGAGTTTAATTAATTTATAATATGTAATAGTATTTTCATCAAGGTTAGGAAATACCATTGAGTACTCTTGAGCTATTTCATTGATTAATGTTCTGTTTAGAATTATAGTCCAGGTAAATCTGTAAGTGAGGATTACATCAGAGATGTAGAATCAGTAGGAGATATACGTTAATTAATTTATTACTGATTTATGCCAGTTTAGGGGCAGACCATCAGGAATGGAAGGAACTCTTGGGTATTGGTTGAAGCTGCTATCTATAGAATTTCTTCTTATGGAAGTTTTGGCTCTGCTTTTAACCCCTTTCAACTAATTGCATCAGTCCCCATTCAGACTATCTAAAATAATCTCCATTCAGACTATCCCCATTCAGACTATCAAAATAATGGCCATTACTTAAAATCAACTGATGATGGATTTAAATCCCATCTACAAAAAATTTTACAGCAACATCTAGAGTAGTGTTTAAAAGAATGACTGAGACTAGCCAACTAATATATCAAAAAGACCACTACAGTAATATGCAGAAGTTGCAAATTTAAGTGCTGATTTCCCCAAAAACTCAAAGAGCATTGATGATTACATATTTGCAATTCAAACTCTGCTCTCTTAAAAAAATTATAAAAGTATAGTATATATTATATCTTTGGTCTTTCTTTCTTATCTGGTTTTCATGGGGATCAAGAAACCCACATCTTTCTTACTATAGATTTGTCTCAATTTGTATAAATATAATGGTGTAAGAGAGGTATTTCTGGATAAGGAGTTTCCTTAACTGGATGTCATAGTATATGCCTTCCCACTTTCCCTCTTTAAAAAAAAATTAGAAAGGATAATTTTACAGACACACCTAGCATACTTGTCAATGATGAATAACATTTATATGAATATACTGATATATTCATACTTTAAAAGAGAATGAGAGAATTTATTTTATAATAGAATTTATTTATGTATTTATAATAGAATTTATTTATAATAGAATTATAGAGAATTTATAGAGCGAATTTATTTATAAATATATTATAATTCATAAATATATTATAAATATATTTATATAGAGAGAATTTATTTGTAATAGAAGTCTTGACCCATAGGAAGATAGAATAGATTTCAATTATGGAAGCTATATCATGGGGTGTCTACAACATTGTAGAATGAGTCATATACTTTTCATTCTTTTCTTTTGACCGTGAAATTGATATTGTTTAAATTTTATGCAATATTTGTTCTAATAGCATAACAAGAAAGGCAACTAAAAATTATGATGAAAGATTCTTTTGCTGATTTTAAATTTACTTAAGTGCAATTGACCTTATTTTCATCTAAAATGTTATGCCCTTTAACACATGTATAAATCCATGTAATTGCTACTACAATCTGGATGCATTAAAAAAAACTCTTGGGATGCACCTGGGTGTCTCAGTAAGTTAAGCCTCTGCCTTCGGCTCAGGTCATGATCCCAGAGTCCTGAGATCGAGCCCCGCATCGGGCTCTCTGCTCAGCGGGGAGCCTGCTTCCTTCTCTCTCTGCCTGTCTCTCTGCCTACCTGTGATCTCTGTCTGTCAAATCTTAAAAAAAAGATTTTACTTATTTATTTGATAGAGAGAAAGAGAGAGAGAGACCACAAGCACAGGGAGAAGAGGCAGAGGGAAAAGCAGGTGCAGGACTCATTTCCAGGATGGTGGGATCATGACCACAGCCAGAGGCAGTAGCTTAACTGGCTGAGCCATCCAGGTGCCCCTAAAAATCCCTTTTTAAAAAATACATATCTATATACTTTCTCAGAGTCGTTGTACATTGTATTTTTTCTAAAATTTCTAATTTTTCATTGCTCGAGAATAGAAATATGATGGAGTTTTGTATGCTGACCTTGTATCCTATGACTTGTTAAGCTCACTTATTAGTTCTAGGAATGGGGTATGTGTGTGTGGTTGTGTGTGCGTGTAAAAATCCCTTTAGATATTTTACATTGATAATCACTACAAATAGAGACAATTTCATTCTTTCTTTCCAGAGAATTACTTTTGTTTACTTTTTCCTGCCTTTTTACAGGATCTTGAACATCCAGTCCAGTGTCGACTAAGGGTGGCTACAGCATGCATCCTTGTCTTGTTCCTGATTTTGTGGGAAAAACATTCAGTCTTTCTCCATTAAGCCTGGTGTTTCCTGTGTGTGTGTGTGTGTGTGTGTGTGTACATAGTTTATCTTTATCCATTGAAAGACATTCATTGCTATTACAAGTTGGCTGTGAGTTTTAATAATAAGTAGGCTTGAGATTGTCATTTTTTTTATCAGTTAATATCATCTGCTTTTTGTTCTCTAGAACCTTTAATGTTTGAACATAAACTGTCCTTACATTTCTAGGGTAACTCCACTTGATGTGGTGGTTTATTTTTCCTTTCTACCATCTCACTGAGTTTTTACTTCATGGGATCCCCACATCCCTGCCTTCTGGCTAGAAAACCTGGTCTTTATTTTTCCTATTCTGTGGTCTACTTCTGATATTTGTGACGGATGTTGAGATAAAGTGATGAGACAATGGAGAGAGAAAAAAAGAAAAAAAGGCAATGCAGATTCTCCCACAATGTTAGTACCATAGTTCCTCTAGACAGAGAGAGGGTTTTTGTGCCTGTTCAGCTCTTAGTTCCATAGCTAACGCCCTGCCACCATTGGAATGCCTGGGGCTGGATCAGGGGAGAATGGCTGAAATAAAAATATAAGGGACTTTCTTTACTCTCTCTGATCCATCAGGTCTTCCTTTCCTACTAAAACCAGAAACAGAGGCTTCCCTTGGCAGTGTTTTCTGTGCACAGTGAGCAGCTAAAGGGTTCAAGTTTCCTTTGAGTTCAGCCTGAAGTTCTGAAGTCATCAGAACACCAGAAGAGAAAGTGGGAAGCCCCCCGCCCCAGTTCAGTGATACCTAGAGTTAGTTTTCTTGTCCAACCAACTGCTCCTGTTATTTTTCAGAGTCCTCAGAGGGCCTCTGCGTGTACTGTATTCTGAGATTTTCATTGTGTTTAGGAGAGACAGAGTGGAATGTTCTTACTCCATGTTACCCAAAACCAGAACTGACACAGGTTTTTTAGGTAAACAGTAAATGAAATACCCTCCATGCTCCTGAATAGAATATATTTGTTGTTAGTATGTTAACTTAAAATGTGTTTTGATTTTCCAAAGTTCAGATGGTCATACCCCTGTATAGTTGAGCTACACAGATTTTTAATCTGCAAACTTCAGGCCCCCAAAATCATAGTATGTAGGAAAAAAATGCATATCATATATTTTTAAGTAAATACTCAGATAGAGCCATAGCTTAGACTACATACATAACAAAAAAAAATCTGACTACTTTGTAGTGTAGGAGTTTGAAAATAATTGCATTTCTTTGAATTCTCATTAATAGGAATCATTTGTTATTGGGAACAGCTTTATGAATCTGTCATCAGATGCAGCTCATTTTGTGGCCTTGCATTACTTTTATCCACTTTTGCTTAGCATAACTTATTCTTAGCAGGGCTGGAGCTTTTGCATTTTCGTCATCTAAGTGATTTATGTGGGGTGCAGAGTGATGGTGGAAAGAAGCAATATGTTTGGAGTGTGAGCAAACACACAGACTTGAGTTTTCCCTGCAAAAGGAGTTGCATCTCATCTGGCACCTTTTAGCTAAAAATATTAGATGCTTGTTTTGACGATTAACTCTGTTGCTGAACTCTGAGTAAAGAAACAAGAAAAGTTAAGTATCTATAAATTGGAGGATTTCTGCGTTCATGGGAACCACAGAATACCTGTAGAAATATTTGGCATGCCTCTGGCTAAGTTGTCCAAGATCTACAAAATGCCCATGAGCAGGGCTTCCTGGATTAGGCAGCACAGTGCTAGACAAAGAGAATGGGATAGAAAAACGAGAACACCTGCACTCTAGACTTGTTTTAACCTTAAAGGAATGCCTTACCTTTCTGTCATGGGTGGAGTTTTCTAACACTTGAACTTTCATTGTCTCATTTCAGCTGCCCACCCCTGTTGTCCACTATGAAGAATTCATGTTATTTTTCCCACTTACAGGGATGGGAAACAAAGGCTCAAAGCCCTTAAGATCTTCTACTCTTTGTCATTCTAAGATTCTTTCCACTTGGATGTCATTAGACAGCTGTGTTACTACTAGGAGATTCAAACTCTTGATCTATAAAATTAAAGATTTTTATTCAGTTTTTTCCAACATCTTTCAAGTTTGATCTAGTAACATTTGCACATTTTAGACACCAACCATAATCAGTTACTTTATAAATGATTTATTGGGAAATTTTTCAGTTCTTCAATCTACAAAATAGGCTCATATTCTGTCATTAAAATATCAAGCATTTCTTCTGATCACACTCCAGTGCACAAGTACTGACTGTAGATAATAGCAGCATATATCTTGGTATAGTTGAATAGCATCTGATTTCTCATTGTGTTTACAGAATTATTCATTTTGAGAATTGTGATCTATTTTAAAGACTATTAAATTTTGTGGATTCCAACCATTAGATTGGATTCTCCCAATCTAATTTGTCTCATTAATATAAACACTCAATAGAAAGCCAAAGGATACAAATGGGGAGTTCATTGAAGAGGAAATATAATTAGACAAGTTAGATAGGTAAATACTCAGCATCACTAATAGCCAAATAAATGGAAATTTAAGCAATGAGGCACCATTTTATACACATCAGAGTGGAAAAAATTATAAAACATTAATAACATACAGTGATGATAAGAATATATGGAAATAGGAAACCTCATATACTAGATCACATCAGTTAGTATTTGTTAATACTTTATAGAGGGTTTGGCATATAGTCAGCACTTAAAATTTCTTATTAAAAAATCAATCAAGGGCCACCTGGGTGGCTCAGTCATTTAAGCGTCTGACTCTTGATTGTGGCCTAGATCATGATCTCAGTGTTGTGAGACTGAGCCCCGAGTCAGGCTCTGTGCTGATCATGGGACTGCTTGGGATTATCTCTCTTCATCTCCCTTTGCCCTACCCCATGCTCTGTCTCTTTCTCTCTCTCTCTTAAACAAAAATCAAATTAAATAAATTTGATTAAAATTTATTTTAAATTAAATAAATAAACTGCTAGTGCAAGTGAGTTGATTCACATCTTTTCGAAAGTTATCTGGAAATATTTGTAAACATTAAAAATGCACTTAACTTTTGAATGACCTCTGCTATTTTTTGGCTAGTCAAGGAGCCTGCTTCTCCCTCTCCCTCTGCTTGCCACTCTCCATGCTCTCTGTCTCTCTGTCAAATAAATAATTTTTTTTAAAAAAGATATAATAAAGATTGCATTAGGGCTAATTGCACTATGCATGTCCAAGGCAGGTGACTGGTAATATAGATTCACTCACTAACTGAGAGGGCTGAAATGTAAAGAGAGTTTGTGCATAATTTGCATAAACTGAATTTTGCTTTGTAGCATGAGTAGACAAAACAGTATACAGATACATGGACCTTTAGAAAAAGAAGATGGCAATTCTGTTTTTCTTGTGTCACATGGCCGGAATTGAAGTGGAGCAGAGCATACTTGGCTTTGGCTTATGTCTGAACCCAAGAAAACTAACCATAATTTCTTAGCAACCCCAATACAAGGAAATTCAATGAAGTTTAGGTCTGCAGCAACTTATCGCAAAATGTTACCCTAAAGTCTGGAACATTTGTTAGATGATACCTGGTAGCAAATCTAGTTTCTTCTGTTCAGTTTGGAGTACCTAAATATTTAACAATGTCTTGTATTTAGGATTTTTTACATAAGCATCCCCTACCCCATTTAATAGATGCCTGTGTATACAACACATTTTCCCATTTTTAAATGTCATTGACTTTCAAATACTGTCTTTTCACAAAGCAATTTACAGACCTTGTTGTTGTGATTCACAGACCTGTACCACTGGGGATAAAAATACATGTTTATAAAAAATAAAAAATTATATTAAAAAAAAAATACATGCCAGACTTGGACTTGCTACAGATAACACACCACACTTGCACAGCTGTTTCGTCAACCTTACCTGGGATCATTTTCAAAATTCCAGGACAAGACAGGAGTCCCACAGCCAAATGCCTGGAACACAGCCAGTCTCACAGCGCTGAGTCAATATGACACACAAACAGTGAGTCAGAGCTATCTTTGGTTCTTGGGTCTATAAGACATCAAACAAAATGTATTCTCTCTTTTCTCTCTCCCCCTTTCTTTCTGTTTCTCCCTCTCTTTCTCTTTCAATCTCTCTCTCTCTCTTTGATCTATAAAATTACATTTCTTTGAGGGAAATATGGGTGCTCTGACATCATGGGTCCAAAGTTTGTTGGAAAGCTCTCTGGGAAGCAGAGAAGTTACACTTCGGCCTTTTTCAGGGATGGCCCTACATGTGGAGAGCACTGGCTGTCATTGGTGATGCTTCCTTCAGATGTGAACGGCAGCAATTATGTAGCTGCTTTTTAAAAGGAAAAATTCAGGTGTGATGAAGTATTTGCTAGAAAGATATTAAAATGTGACCCTTACGGTTTAATCTGTAAGAGCAGCACTTTGTGTTTAGGATGTTTTATTACTACTTAAGCCGTGGCCTCTGTACGTTACCCTGAGGAGCAATTTGATGGGGTATAAATTTTGATAATCTAAAATAAATGACCTATCAGATATAAATTATACCTTTGACAATGTGGAATTATCACCAGAACTAAATAGCTCAATATTAGTGAAATCTGCACACTGCTTTTAATCATAAATTACATATAGCAAGCTAGAAAGCAGGAATATGGAACAAGCTAATCTGATAATTGCTTACTCTGTTTTCATGATCTAGTTTTGTAACTCTTGGTGCTGAAAATGGTGGTATAGGTATAGGTAGAGTTTCATTAGAGTATCTGAAAGCTTTCATGACAAAAAAAAAAGTGGGTGATTATCACTGAAAAACTTGAATAAAGCAGGTCAGAGTTTGAGAATCTCAGCGTTTTCCCATACCTCCAAATGTCACTATTTTAACTTCTATGCCAGTAGAAAATGAAGCAGAAAGCAAAAGAGCAGCAAAACTGAGCAATGAAAAGTCAAGCAAATATGTAAGCCATGAGGTAAATCAATGACTGAGTATTTTGTGATGTTGGGGAGGGCAGAACAAACTGCCACCAAATGATATGACAAACTTGTGAAATATACCTCAAAGGCAGAATTACAGACTGATACACCAAGGGGTCTTTGGCTGAACAAGAATCTTTTAGCCAGTTTCTAAGTACCTCATGGATCTCAGTCCATTTTCCTCTTTATTCCTATAGTGTTATTAGTAAAGAGACTATACCAGGCAACAGTTTTAATGGTGTCCTGTCACAGTATGTTTGCAGATTGGAGCCCACCTGTGAATGTTCAACCTTTACTGGCAGTCCATGGCTTAGTAATGACCCATAGATAAAAATGTCAGTTGCTGTCCCTGCTGCCTCTCAGAACCACTGATTTTCTTTCCCTGTCACCTGCCTTCTCCCCACTCCTCCATGCTGTGGTAGCTCTAAAGGAAACCTAAAAATTTGCTACCCATTAGGGGGCCTGGGGATTAAGAAACAAAGACATGAAGCAGTAAGAGAGGGAAAAAAAAAAGGGTATACTTTAGGGGAAATAGAGTTTTATACTACTAGACTGGGCCGATATACCTGCTCAGGGACTTACTGCCAAAAACTGTTTCATAAACTAGCTGAATTTTTCACAAAGCTTCATATTGGGTCAAAGGTCAAGGTCCTCTTATTGGCTTCAAAAATTAGCAGAATATCTGTTGAGTGGCTGCTAAATAAGAAACATTTGATAGATATTTTATTCTCACAGTCACCCTTTGAGCTATGATACTATTAATCACATTTAAAATCTGAGCAAGCAAAGGCCCAGAAAAAGGTTAAGTAATTTACCAAAACCAGGGTGATGTCAAGCCCCAGAGGGTATCTCTGCTGCTTCTTCTGCCATGCCACCCTGCCTTCTGCATTATCAGTACCTCATATTTTAGTGTGATTAGCTCAATCTAGATCCATTCATTCATCCAAGGTCTGGCAAAGATTTGCTGAACACTGTGTGGGGTACTCTCTTAATTCTTGAGACTTCACAAGATCAGGTGCTCCAGAAAATTGAGTTTGATGTGGGGATGGGTCAAGTGGAGTGGGTGCATGTTGGTTATTCAGCAGAAGTATAGATGGGTACTGCCTGGGGAAGGCCCCTACGGATTTTGAACGGCAAGAACCAGAAAAGAACTAGATAACATGCAATGAGGAAAGGCTAATGGCTCGTCTCCGCCTCTGATTTGCCCCAAATCACGTTTCCTTTCCTTCTCCTAATATCCTCCATGGTATTCCTTATGTTTCACAAGTAAGTGAAACCATATGATAATTGACTTTCTCTGCTTGACTTATTTCACTAAGCATAATCTGAGTGCATAAAGACTAGATAGATAGATAGATAGATACTAGATATATAGATAGATAGATAGATAGATATCTATCTATATATTTAATATCACTATATATTTAATATCACTAGATTTGATATATTTAATATCACTAGATTTAATATATTTAATATCACTAGATTTGATAGCTTTTAGATGGTTCATTGTGGCTAGTTTGAACTGTACTTCCCAAAATTCCCTGCGTGTTTCTGGTTAAGGTGGTAACAAAAAAATATTTTCGTGAGAGATTTGGAAGGCAAGAGTGAAGCAGCAACCATTTTGTCTTTATTCTCAAGTCAAAGCAGGTGCTTCTCTAGCTCATACATGTTGTCACTTATCCACTGGCCCACCTTGGGATTTGGTAGTAGCCAAGCCTACAGCTATCTCATCTTCCCCCAATCTTCCTTTAGTTCCTCCGACTTCTGGGCCAAGGGTGTGTGTGTAGCTCCATGACAAAGGATCCCAGCTTCTTTTGCAGGACATTTTATTAAGGTCAGAGGCGCTTCCACTCTGTCCTCCTAAAGTTGCAGTCAGCTGGTGTTCATAAACGCCAGCTTCTCCTTGTGCCCCCCTTCACATCCATCTTTCATTCCCGTTTGTGTCCTATGCATTGCAAGCTCCAGCATCAGAAACAAAGGAAGTAGTTTACTGAGGCTGTTTAACTAGCTTCCACATTGTGCATGGGCAGATTCTTATATTAAAACCTCTGATTATGGATGGGTCTGGAGGATATTATGCTGAGTGAAATAAGTCAAGCAGAGAAAGTCAATTATCATATAGTTTCACTTACTCGTAGAGCATAAGGAATAACATGGAGGACATTAAGAGAAGGAGAGGAAAAGTGAATTGGGGCAAATCGGAGGAGGAGACATGCCATAAGAGACTGTGGACTCTGAGAAACAAACAGAGGGTTTTGGGGAGGGGGGATGGGTGAGCCTGGTGGTGGTATTATGGAGGGCATGTATTGCATGGAGCACTGGGTGTGGTGCATAAACAATGAATCGTGAAACCCTGCATCAAAAACTAATGATGTATTTTATGGTGACTAACATAAGACAATAAAAAAATAAATAAAACATCTGATTTAAAAAGCAAAAGAACAGAAATACCTCTGATTGAACACTAAGTAAGGAGAGGTCCAAATGTTCTCCCCTCACACTTCTAGATTATGTGGCCTGTGTCTTATGCTCTTTGAACCTCAAATGTTTATGCGCCTCAGGGATAATGCATCTCTTTCCTTCTTGGTCTTTGCTATAGACTGAATTTTGTATGTTGAAACAAATTAATATGTCGAAACCTAATCCCTAAAGTGACAGTATTTGCAGATATGCCGTTTGGAAGGTGATTAGGTGTTATGGATGTACCATTATTTAAATTATACAAGTAATAGACACACATAGTTAAGAATGCAGAAAGCTATGAAATACAAAATAAAATCGGCTTTTCCCCTTGGCCTCATTTCCATTCTGATATTGCAGTCACTTGTTAAAAGTTCATTATATTAGTCACACAAAGTTTAAGTTCTGTGCTACCCCTCTATTTTTTGATTTGTCAACATTCCTTAAATAAAGGATGAAAATTCACTGTTTTTAGATCATCTTCCATTCCTCTGCCACAAAGTAAACATTTTTTACTGATGGATTTTTAGTTTTCATATAGTAATTTTAACTTTAAACTCCATTTTTAAGCTTTTGTTTTTTTCTATTAGCTTTTAATAATATCTACTGATTCTCTTCCATGAAAGACAGGGAAATTAATTCACCTGTTGACCTTTTCCTAGGTCTTATTTTTTCCCCATCCCATGTCTCAATTTCTGTCAGCTATATGATATCTTTGCAACATCAAAATTAATGATCTTGACTAGTATGTTCAATTTCATCACTAGTAGTTAGGTATACTCTCCTTTATTTCTAGGGTTGTTTTTTTTTTTTTTTTTTCCTCTCAAGACTGAAAACCAATAAATAACATTTGTTATACCCACACTTAAATACATCTATTTACTGTCCAACCAAATAAAATATTTGGATCATAAAAAAGAGGAATAAAATCCTTTGTAACTAGAACTTCCAAAAAGTAAGGGATAATGGCTTTTGTTTATTTCATTTTCTATGTCCTTCATTTCTGGGTCACTTTTAAATATCTTTTTATTGTATCTTATGCAATACTTCCTTGAATCACCAGGGACACATCTGGAACTGAACAGAGTTGGGTATACTACTTCTTGTAGCAGGGGAGACACATACCAATGGAAACCATTGTGCATCTCAGTAAGATGCTGTTAGAATTAACTGACTGTAGTATAGGATTTGGGGGAAAGTTTAAGTAAGCAGGGTCTGCTTTAGATTGCATACTCCGAGGAGGTTAGAATAATTCTGTGATTGGGTGTCTTAGTAAATCTTTTCTGTAAGGAGAGAATATTTGATGGAGTTTAAAGCCATAATTAATAAAGAAGAAGCAATTACTCTTATGAGCCAGGATATATGGTTTGGACATTGTGTTTGTGTTCAGACATGACTATGTAGTGGTCTTAACTTATCTTGTTTCATGATTGTCACAGAGTTGCCGTGTCTGATGTTGATGTGATGTGAAATTGTTTATGTTCAAGAAGAAACCAAGGCCTAGCAATGATTGCCAGACCAGCTTATAGCAGCACCAAGACTTACCTGAAAATTCCAGGCCACTTGGATGTCAGGGGTTGCTAGCTGTCTGTCTGTCTGTCTATCTATCTATCATCTATCTATTTTTTGTCCTATGCATATATTATGTGTGTGTGTGTGTATATATGTATAAAATCTTACATATATATGTATATGTGGGTGAATGTAAATATATAATCGTATGCATATATATAGATGTGTATGCTTTCGTATATGTACACATATGTATATACAAACATGTATACATATATATGTACACACACACACAGATATTAGTGATTCCTAACTGGGGAGATATTATGCTCCCCACTCTCCTACTTACTAGGGATGCTGCTAAGTATTCTATAATGCACATGGTAAATCTTCACAACAGAATTATCTGACCCAAAATGTTAATGGTGCTGAGGTTGTGAGATTGAGAAATCCTGGTATATAGATATATGTATACGTACACATAAATAAACATATACACACAATAGCACATACATACATGTATTTTTACATATGTACATGTATATATATGCAGGTGTGCAATATAATAGATGAGAAATTATAGGAGTTCCTATGCATACTTCAATTTTTCCAAATTTATTTTCTTCTTATACTTGATTAATAATTTGGGTAGGTATAGAACTGTAGGCTTAGGATTTGAAAATAATACTCCACTATGTTCTGTTATTCAGTATTGCTGATGAAAAGTCTAAAGTAAATGTGTTTTTTAATTTTTTTTAAAGATTTTTAAATTTTATTTATTTTGACAGACAGAGATCACAAGTAGGCAGAGAGGCAGGCAGAGAGAGGTCAAAGCAGGCTCCCTGCTGAGCAGAGAGCCTGATGCAGGGCTCAATCCCAGGACCCCAGGATCATGACCTGAGCCAAAGGCAGAGGCTCCAACCCACTGAGCCACCCAGGCACCCCTGTGATTTTTAATTTTTGATAGGTTTTTTTTTTTTTTAACTCTCTCCCTTTCTTGAATTTTTAAAGATTTATTTATCTAGGTGTGGATTCTTTTGTAATTTTTCCATTAATTCTGTGAGTCTTTAACAAAAGTATTTATACTATTCTTTAGTTTGGAAGTTTTTTTCTTAGTTCTTAAATGTTTTCTCTCCTCCGTTTACCATTTTCCTTACTTTGTTTTTCCATGCTTTTTGGGTCTATCCTCCACATATTGTCTCTTTCTTTTTATTGTATAGCTTAGGAAACATCTTTAATTTGTACCACTTATTTTATTTATTTTTATTTAAAAAAAAAGATTTTATTTATTTCCTTGACAGACAGATATCACAAGTAGGCAGAGAGGCAGGTAGAGAGAGGAGGGGGAGTCAGGCCCCCCACTGAGCAGAGCGCCTGATGTGGAGCTCTATCCCAAGACCCAGGGATCATGACCTGAGCTGAAGGCAGAGGCCTTAACTCACTGAGCCACCCAGGTGCCCCTGGTCTGTTTATTTTATTAATCAGAAAACGTACTGTTTTTTATTTTAAAAATCATAGCATAATTTTCAAAATTTTTAATTTTGAAAAATTTTTCTTTTCCCTATCATGTCATCCTGGTTTTATTTTAAAAATACAGTACCATTTGAAAATCTCTGAAGTTATTAATTATATATTTTAATTTTTTTTCTCTAATGACTTGTTTTTAGGCAGTTGTATTTTTGCTGTCACCAATAGTGTTGACTATCCTCAACTCTCTGCTCCATCTTGATTGCACTTTTATAATTAATTGAATGACTAGATTAATTAACATAAACAAGGAGCCTGGAGACCCACACAATTGCCAGGAGGATGACTTGACTCTAGAGGCAGATCAGGAGAAGTTATTTTCCTCAAGGGCAGATTGATTTTCTGGTTTCTCCCACTTTATCCATTGTGGCAGCCAGGACTTAAACAAAACTCCAGCATCTTTCTCAAAGAACCTTAAACCCTCCCCAGACAGATTACAGACTTTCTTTAATTTATGTCAGGGTTTTACCATGAGGGCGAAATCCCTTTATGTCAGCCACTCTGTTTTCCTATGCAAGAAAGGAAGAGGTACTCTCTCAGCTATTTTATAATCAATTATTTAATGACTTTTTCTGATGGCTCCAAGACCCACTTTTGGGAAAACTACTGGCGGGTAGTCTGGGTTTCTGTCTCCAGGGATGTTGCATGTTGGTGCAGGGTAAACATGGCACAAGTCTATATGAGTGGAGACCCCTGGAGTTGTGCAGTGCACAACTTGAGAACTACAGCTCTGCTATTTCATTACTCTGATTTTTCTGCCACTCTCAGTCTAACTTGTGAAATATCTCTAAATTCTTATCTTCATGGATTCCCAGTGATACCATTTTTCTCTCTTAAATATTATATAAGTATTTAATATGACTTTGGAAGGAAGGAAAAAAAAATAAGTATTCTTAGCCCAATGACTTGAATCAGAAACCATGCATTATATTTATTTATATTATTTTCTCTGGATACTATCTCCAATTAGATTAATCCCCTAATATTATCACTCTAGAGAAGAGGAGATATAAGCAAGTTTCTCATAATATTTATATATAAAATTTTCAATTTTATTTATGAAAAACTAGGACTTCTTCAGAATAACACAGAAGTCATTGAGAAATTCCTTGGGAACTATCTTTACTAGGCTCAGATACTTGAAACATAGAAACACATTAAATAAAGGTTACATATATAAATGAGTCATGAGGATGGAAGTTGCTTTCTTTTAAATTACTTTTTAAAATAATGATGATTTTATGTCTAGAAATTATCCTACTTAAAATTTCAGGTAAAATATAAGTAAATTCTATTTAAGGGGGAAAGCATTAGATAGTCTTAAAACTTCTAGTTCAGGAAGGAGGAGAATTGAAATTGAAGAAAAGGAATAAAAGACTGATTCTTGACTATCTCTTTCTTTCCTATTCTAACCAATGAATAACAATCAGTTGTGTCTTTGGCTTAATATTTGTCAACCAAACGAGGACAAGCAGTGTGTCACAGGTTGGGTTGCCTGAGAGCCAAACTCTAAGATGGAGATCTGCCTGCAGGATATTTATTAGGGAGTGCTCTTAGATTCGACACCATGGGAGGGAGGGAAAAGAAGCTGGAGAACAAGTTGGAACAGTATGTATCCTAACCAAGACCTCAACCCATCCCATAGGGAACTCTGGAACTCTTCCATTGTTACAAAGATTCTCTAACTAGGATAAAATAGCTGAGCCTTGATATACCCAGACTGCAGCTGTTGGATATAGGCTAATACCTGTAGAGGTGTGACTTGGCTAAGGGAGCTTTCTTTTACTGAACATAGCCCTCAAAAAGGCTAGTAGTTGATGGCCATCTTTTGATACCACACCCAACAGCCAGGGAAATAGTAATTCCTTTATCCCTGAAAGGCAGTCCAGGCAGTACATCATGCACTAACCAAAATGCACCATTTCTACCACTTGGATTCACTTCTTATAGGTTCTGGGGGTATCTTCTTTCTCTTTGTGAAAGGGGAGCTTCAAAGAAGAAAGTTAATGGGACAAACTAGCCCCACCTGCTAGCCCAGGTTCCAATAACACAACAGGAGATGTTTCTCAAATGCCATAAATACTGACTACAGATGAAGAGGCCTTGCTCCAGAATCCTAGAGGTCTGCATGATATTTTCCCACTAGGATTTGTCATAAAGTCCATATGGTATCATTTCCACCACTAATATTTCTAGTACCACAGGGTCTTCTGAACCATATGATCACAACTCAGAGTTGCCTGCACTGTAGCAAGGATTTATTACAGAGCACTTTCCTGCTCTGGGGCCCACTCATAGCCACCAGTCTTTCAGGAACTAGCCGTATTTCCAGGCATGAAATACGCTGCCTCCAGGCCTACCAGCCCTATGTTTCATTCTTCACTGGCGGGTGCCACAAAACGCAATAGCATGTCTTGTACTTTGGAGAGAATGTCCTAGCATGCTGCAACCTTAAAATGTTTATTAACCCAGTGGACCCCGAACCTATTTCATAGGATTTATTTCACACTCTCCAAGGTTTTCATCATACTAAGCACTTCTTGCTCATTCAGTCCAATTCGAATAACGTCATTTATATAATAGTAGAAAAGTATGATGTTCTGTGAAATTATCAGACAACCTGGATTTCTTCAAACTATGTTAATGTCAAGAAGACAGAATAGCTACCATATCCTAGAGCAAAACTGTACATATATTCTGCTGTCTGTTCTTTTCTACTGACAAAGATACAAAAGAAAGCGTTCACCAGATCAAATCAGTGGCCACTTAACAAGTTCCTGAGGTCATGCTAATCTGTTCTAGCCAATATACCACATCTGGCACAACAGCAATAACTGGTGCTATTGTTTTCTTGAGTTTACAATAATCTACTTTATCCTCCAATATTTGTTTTTTCTTCTTATATTTTGGGTTTCCTTTTCTTCTTTTGCTTTCTTTCTTTTCTTTTTTTTTTTTTTTTTTGTGGGGATAAGATGTATATTAAACAAAACTGTGATGATGACTCTCCCTACTGTGTCTTTTAGGTATTTAGGGATAATATTAATTTTTGCCATTCCCCTGCAGTGGGGTATTGTTGTTTATTTATCCTAGCAAGGAATTTAGATGGAGAAGTTTTAGAGATTTTTTTTTAAAAGATTTTATTTATTTATTTGAAAAACAGAGCATGAGCAGGGAAAGCAGCTGGGAGAAGCAGACTCCCCACTGAGCAGGGAGCCCAATGCGGGCCCTGATCCCAGGACTCTGGGATCATAACCTAAGCCAAAGGCAGACACTTAACCAACTGAGCCACCTAGGTGCCCCTCTAGTTGGTCTTAATAGCTCCTGTACCACAGGCCAAAAACCTAGTGTATGGGGTGGTACCAAGTAACAAATATAATCATTATATACTCAGGGACTCAAATGATCATTGGTGAGTCTGCATATTCAGTGGACACACTGTGAACTATGCACAGGCCAGCAGCCCATTTGTTATCTATTATTATATGATCTCACTATAACAAGAGGTCATAACATACTTCAGGTCTTACAGTATCACATCTCATCTCAAACCTGTGTCCAACAGTTCTTAAAATGTTTAGATATTTCTCTTTGTTTAGTGTACAGTTGCCTTGGTAAGTACCTGAAGGTCCCTTTTTGGACAGGACTTGGAGATTACAGCCATCTACAATTGTTGTGGCTTTGCAGGACTATTTCTTTTGGTGACTTAGTCTATTTTTTAAAAGTCAATGCATTATCCATTCGCCCGTTGAAGGGCATCTTGGTTCTTTCCACAGTTTGGTGACCGTGGCCATTGCTGCTATAAACATTGGGGTACAGATGACCCTTCTTTTCACTACATATGTATCTTTGGGGTAAATACCCAGTAGTGCAATTGCAGGGTCATAGGGAAGCTCTATTTTTAGTTTCTTGAGCAATCTCCACACTGTTCTCCAAAGTGGCTGCACCAACTTGCATTCCCACCAACAGTGTAAGATGGTTCCCTTTTCTCCACATCCTCTCCAACACATGTTGTTTACTTCTTGCTAATTTTGGCCATTCTAACTGGTGTAAGGTGCTTATCTCAATGTGGTTTTAATTTTAATCTCCCTGATGGCTAGTGATGATAAACATTTTTTCTTGTGTCTGATAGCCATTTTGATGTCTTCATTGGAGAAATGTTTGTTCATATCTTCTGCTTATTTTTTGATATGATTATAGGTTTTGTGTGTTGAGTTTGAGGAGTTCTTTATAGATCCTGGATATCAACCTTTTGTCTGTACTGTCATTTGCAAATATCTTCTCCCATTCCGTGGGTTGCCTCTTTGTTTTGTTGACTGTTTCCTTTGCTGTGCAGAAGCTTTTGATCTTGATGAAGTCCCAAAAGTTCCTTTTCCCTTTTGTTTCCTTTGCCTTTGGAGACATAACTTGAAAGAAGTTGCTGTGGCTGATATCGAAGAGTTACTGCCTATGTTCTCCTCTAGGATTCTAAAGGATTCCTGTCTCACGTTGAGGTCTTTTATCCATTTCGAGTTTATCTTTGTGTACGGTGTAAAAGAATGGTTGAGTTTTATTCTTCTATGTATAGCTATCCAGTTTTCCCAGCACCATTTATTGAAGAGACTGTCTTTTTCCCACTGTATTTTTTCCTGTTTTGTCGAAGGTTATTTAACCATAGATCTGAGGGTCCATATTTGGGCTCTCTAATCTGTTCCACTGGTCTATGTGTCTGTTTTTATGCCAGTACCATGCTGTCTTGGTGATCATAGCTTTGTAGTAAAGCTTGAAATCAGGTAACATGATGCTGCCAGTTTTATTTTTGTTTTTCAACATTTCCTTGGCCACGGTCGCCAAACTGTGGAAAGAGCCAAGATGCCCTGCAATGGACAAATGGATAAGGAAGGTGTGGTCCATATACAATATGGAGTATTATGCTTCCATCAGAAAGGACGAATACCCAACTTTTGTAGCAACATGGACAGGACTGGAAGAGATTATGCTGAGTGAAATAAGTCAAGCAGAGAGAGTCAATTATCATATGGTTTCACTTATTTGTGGAGCATAACTAATAACATGGAGGACATGGGGAGATGGAGAGGAGAGGGAGTTGAGGGAAACTGGAAGGGGAGGTGAACCATGAGGGACTAAGGACTCTGAAAAACAAGGGTTTTGAAGGGGAAGGGGGTGGGAGGTTGGGGGATCCAGGTGGTCGGTATTAAGAAGGGCACATATTGCATGGAGCACTGGGTGTGGTGCAAAAACAATGAATACTGTTACGCTGAAAAGAAATTAAAAAAAAAAAAAAAAACCTCCAAAAAAAAAAAAAGAAAAGTCAATGCATTTAGGTCCAAAACCTGGCTCTAAAATGGAAGCTGGGTAAGACATTGTGAATATTTACCCTTACCCACAACCTCCTGATTTTTTTTATCACTGATTTTATAGTTTGAATTTCTCAAACTATAAAAACTATAGTTACATAGTTTGAGAAATACACTTTTGGCTACTTCTCTGTTATTCCCCTTGGGATCTTATATTCTATTAACCATCTCCGTAACTCTCTTCAAGTTATGTTCCATGGCTCACTGGTTTGACTCCAACCTTAATGTTCACTATATGGCAAATGCCTTCATGTGCATGCTTCTAGTTAATGTGCATGCTTCTGCCACTTTGTCTCTATTGTGTTGGGTCCTATCATCCCCATTGCTATTGGTGATCTCAGGTCTGTAGTGGTATTTACCACTCACCTGGGTTAGAGAGGAGAGCAATAGATGAATTTCTTGGTGATGTTATGAATAGTCTCACCAGCATATTCATTAATTTTTTGGTAAATGGTATCTCCCACTTGCCCTCCCATGGAAAAGAATAGTCAAATGGGATTTCTGACCTATATAATACATTCCCTCTAACATATCCATAGCTTTGAGACTTTCATCTCTTATTCCAGCAACTGCCATGGCAATTCTGACATCAACACCTCACTTAGAATGGGCCATCTAAGGGACATGTTACTAAATGCCACCCTAGCTATATGTTCACATCACTTCCCAGGGTTCTCCCCCAGGATGATACATTCACCTGTACACTTAAAATGCCCTGCCCAAATTTATTTTCTATCCTCACCCGTGGCTCAGAATCTTCAGTATCCTGTCCCAAGCACAAATTCCCATCTCGTGTTGGTACATGTTGGTCAAGTTCTAGTGATTTTTAAAGGTTTAATTCCTTTTTATCACTTAGTAGGTCTAGTGGCAAACTGCCTGGGTTATTATAAAATTTTGGATAAATCATTGTCCTGGTAGACAGAAGGTGAAGAGAAGGTACATCCTGAAGACATATGTTATCTTTGAGAATAGAGGCCTCTGCATTTTGTTCAAAGAGAGATTGCTAATTCTAATAAGGTTCAGTTACTTAGGTCATTTCTGCAAGTTAAAAGGCTTCAGGGAAATCTGAAGATTCAAGATTTTTAGATTATTACCTACAAACTCCCATTCCAAGTATCAGTGCTTTCTTCTTTCATAGTAAAGACTGACCTGCTCTGCCATGGCTGGGAATTGAATCTTATTCTGGAGCTTGGTTTCTTACAGTTCAGTCCTGGGCATGGCCCTTGGCTTTTTCCTGCCCTTTGAGGTTAGGAGACTAAGGCCTTTTGACACCAAAGAAGTTATTTTTCTTTCACACTTAGATTTTAGTTGTGTATTTTAACTTTTGTTTGTGTTATTTTAACTTTTTAAAAAATCACTTTTAGCTTGTTGGTGTTTTTTGTTTGTTTTTTTCTCTGTTCTAATTTGTTTTGCTTTTCCCCAGAGAGTTTATAGAGCTTAGCAAAAGCAACCCAATTCCAGTGTTTCTGATGTTACAGTTTCCTCCAAAATGCTCACTTGTTTCCTCCATAATTCTCTAATGTACCATACAAGCTAATGAAGTCTCTTCCACAGCATGACATTACAGCTTTCCACTGATGGAAGTATTAATAATTCCATCGACACCTTATACATAGACGCTATCTACGTTCACCTACTACCAATGATGGGTTCCTAGTTTCCATCACCAGACAGGGACAGATAATCCAGCTTCAAAATCCCAGCCAATATCCGATTTCTCTGACCACTGATGATATAGAAGATTGGTTTCCATAGGAAGTGACTCTGCCGGCAAGATGAATGTGCAGGAGCTGTTTTATTAAAGAATGCCCTTGGGATCAACACCTGTGGAGGGAAGAACAGGAAAGAAAGCATGACTTGGCAGCGGTGGAACTGGGGTTAAATCTCAACAAAGGTGTAAACTGGCACCATGGGGAGTTCTGCATTAGAGGTGTATCAGGTCAGGATAAAGGGGTCTTTTCACCCTCTAATTGATAAATGCTGGTATGCATGCTTCCCCTCAAAGGAAGCAAAAGTTTTCTTCAGCCAAGATGATTCTAACAGTGGACTGATGTATCAAGGCAGCTTCCAGCATCAGGGGAAAATACCCTGCATTCAAAAGGGTGATCTGGATGACATATCATAGCATCTGCTACATGATAAGACCCATTATAGCTGAAGGGACGTCTTACAAACTGAGAATAGAAATAAAGAATTTGTGGCCAAATAATGTAAATAGTTTCTATTTCTGCCATTTTCAAAATATTACTTGAAGAAAATAACTTAAACAAGAAAGATTCATCTGTTACTTATTCATTTCTTTAAAAATGTTACTTGTTGAGAAAAAACTTAGGCACTTGTTCAGTTTCAGATGTGAGTAAGATAAAGTCCTGCTTTCATGAAGATTACATTTTATAGAAAAGGACAGATACTAAATCCATAGGCAACAAATATACAAGATAATTTCAGATAATTTAGCAATGAGCATATGTTATATGCATAATTTAGTATACTTTATTGGGCACCAGCTCTATTCTTACACTGAGTACCATATCCTCTCTTTAATCAAACACGGAGGCTATTAGTCTGATGTGTCTCTAATGCCATAGCAACATATATAAGCAAACTGAAATCTAACATGCCTCAAAGTTACTAAATCAAAATGCTGGAGACATCTGGTGCACTTGGGTGGCTCAGTAGGTTAAGCATCTGCCTTTGGCTCAGGTCATGATTTCAGGGTCCTGGGATCAATTGAGCCCCATGTTGGGCTCCCTGCTCAGCAGGGAGTCTGCTTCTCCCTCTCCCTCTGCCTCTTTCCCCCTGCTTGTTCTCTTTCTCTCAAATAAATAAATTCTTTTAAAAAATGCTAGGGACAACCAATCATAAACAGCCAGCTGGGTTTTAAGCTATAGCCAATCAAATAATGTCCTTTCTTTGTTTCTACACTTTCTCCCTATAGACATTCTCTGACTTTTGATTATTTATTTTATCATTTTTTTCTAACTTTATGATGCTGTGAAATGATACACATTCAGTAGAAACTATACTTTGAATTTTGATATTTTTCCCCAGGCTAATGATATGGGATACAATCTTCTCTTATGATGCTGGGAAACAGCTGTGAGCTGCAGCTCACAGTCAGCCACACACCATCATGAGGATGAACAACTGATACAGTCACAGCCATTCTGTACCCCTTCAGTATTCCATGTTTCACTTTCAGTACAGTATTCAATTCAATATTACCTGAAATATTCAACACTTTAATATAAAATGGACTTTGTCTTAGATTATTTTGCCCAACTGCAGGCTAATGTGTTGTGAGCACATTTATGGTGGCCTGGCTAAGGTTTGATGTTTAGTAGGTCAAGTGTATCAGATGCATTTTTGACCTATAGTATTTTCAGCTTACCATGGTTTTATCAGGTTGTAACCCATTGTACGTTGAGAAGATCCATATAAGTCTTTGACCTGACTTTTGTCCACAAGTGTTCCTATTTCCGGATTGATGCTGCCCAATTTGAATAGATTTTTGCTCAAATACACTCTCGTACTGTGCCTCGATTTATCTCTCCAACACCTCAGTGAATTTACAGTATTACTGGGGCAATCAAAGAGGCAAATAGAAAAAGTACAAACTATAAACGAGTGCGATTAAGATTCAAATAAATCACCCAGAACTATTATGTGGCATTTCTAAATGTGTAGTCACAGGTACACCAGAGTCTGAATCAACTGCAGTTTTGATTAAAAATGAAGATTCTAGGATTTATAGAATCTTAGAAATCCAAGATTCTTAGATTTTTAGAATCAGAATTGCTAAGTTGGAACCTGGGATGTGCATTTTTTAAGCACTGAAAGTAATATTTATGTACCATAGTGTTTGAGAGGAACTTGTGTAAAAGGCACCTGAGAAGGGGTTACAGTAATTGCTTGAAGGATAATAAAAAAGATCCAAGGAGACAAGAATCTTGAGAAGAATCATGAAAATGAATGAAATTTAGAACAATGAAGAGGGGATATTTTTCAGATAGGGAAAGCTAAATCTTAGAGGTGAATAAATCTTATGGATGAATAAATTAGCAAAAGGTATTAAGGAAATATTGAAGAGATGAGATAGATACAATGACATACAAATTGGAGAACAGTAGGAAATGAGGTTGGAAAAAGTTTGCATTAGGTTATGGAGGATTTTGGATGCCAGACTTAGAAATTTACACTTTATTCTGAAAGCAATTGGAACTATTTATTTATGCCAAAGGAGAGTATTGACATATAACAAATTTTTAGAACATTAACTTGGTTATGGTGTATAGGTAGTCTGAAATGAAGAGACACTGTAAACAGGATCTCAGTTAAGAGACCATGGAGATAATCAAGGTATGATTTCAACAGCATAGGTTAGGAAGTGAAAGTGAAAGAAGTAGACGGATGTAAGAGAGACTACACTAAGAATACTTCATTCACTTTTATTTTTTATGAAAGCTGACATTAATTATCCTGAAAGATATGGGTAAGTTTAAATAAGATAAATACCTCAATTGATAAATGGTAATGCAGGTCATATGCCAATCTAGTCACTGACATGACACTGACACTCAGTGAATGCCAGCTCCAGTACTGATCATTCATATGTGGCACAAATTGGTGCTATTGTGAGATATGGATAATTGGCCAGAATCAGGAGTTCTGGATTCAAATACTGGCAATGTCTGTACTACTGGGTATTTACTCCAAAGATACAGATGTAGTGACAAGGAGGACCGTATGTACCCTAATGTTCATAGCAGGAATGTCCACAATAGCCAAACTGTGGAAAGAGCCAAGATGCCCTTCAACAGATGAATGGATAAAGAAGATATGGCCCATATATACAATGGACTATCACTCAGCCAACAGAAAGGATGAATACCCAACTTTTGTATCAACATTGATGGGACTGGAAGAGATTATGCTGAGTGAAATAAGTCAAGCAGAGAAAGTCAGTTACCATATGGCTTCACTTACTTGTGGATAAGGAATAACATGGAGGACATGGAGGAGAAGGAAAGGAAATGTGAATTGGGGCAAATCAGAGGGGAAGATGAACAGCGAGAGACTGTGGACTCTGAGAAACAATCTGAGGGTTTTGGGGGTGTGGGAGGATGGGTGAGCCTGGTGGTGGGTGTTGAGGAGGGCACGTATTGCATGGAGCACTGGGTGTTGTACATAAACAATGAATCTTGGAACACTGAAAAATAAAAAAAAATAAAGAAAATGCTGGCAATGTTTGGCTTTACTGTGGAGAATTATACAAGGTGGCTCTAAGGTCCTTTGATTTTCTGAAATTCTAGGATTTTAAGAAACGATAACTTCATAGATATTCTAATAGATATCTTATACAAGAATATGCTTATGTATCATGAATATAATAGCATTTTTTTAGATCAGACTTGCCCTATTGAAAATCTTACACTGCAAAAATAAATGCAAGTATTTTTAAATTGGGGGAAAATTACTTCCTTCATCTTGGGTTTGAAATAAAGACAGCTTACTTTCTGTGTTATAATCTCTCCACCACTACGACTACCAACGACAAAAACAAAATGTGAAAGGGTAGAATACGTGTCTTGTAATTTAGCTTTACACAAGTGTTCCTAGTCAAGCACATTTTTCTTTAGTAAGCTTGTAGACAATCTAATGAAAAGGCAACTTTAAAATAAATTGGTTTTATTTAGTAGTACCCATGATAACTATGAAAAGGTTTGGTGTCAACAGTGAGTTATTTTAAAATAGACTTGTTTTTTACTAAAGGATAATTTGCTTTGTGCATTATTAATAGGTTAAAATTGTGAGTCAGGGTGCCTGGGTGGCTAGGTGTTAAGCGTCTGTCTTCGGCTCAGGTCATGATCCCAGGGTCCTGGGATGGAAACTCGCATCTGGCTCCCTGCTCAGCAGGAAGCCTGCTTCTCCCTCTCCTTCTCACCTGCTTGTGTTCCGTCTTTTGCTGTCTCTTTCTCTGTGTCAAGTAAATAATATAATATTTTAAAAATAAATAATAAATGAAATTATGATTCAAGTTTTTAAAAGTTCATTATTTTTATGGAACTATCACCACGGGAATAATTTAAATAGCAAATTTCTCAAACGTATTAAGAATTTCAGTTACCGGGGCACCTGGATGGCTCAGTGGGTTAAGCCGCTGCCTTCGGCTCAGGTCATGATCCCAGGGTCCTGGGGTCGAGTCCTGCATCGGGCTCTCTACTCAGCAGGGAGCCTGCTTCCCCTCTCTCTCTCTGTCTGCCTCTCCATCTACTTGTGATTTCTCTCTATCAAATAAATAAATAAAATCTTTAAAAAAAAAAAAAAAGAATTTCAGTTACCAAAGTGTATTATTTGGTTTTGGGTTCACATTTACTAAGTTTATATGTACCTGCATATTGAATCTTTTGTGTTGAATCTTGGATATTTCAGTTAGCTGCTTGGTTTATCAAAGAGGTTGATTAGCGTTGATCTTATGCAGCAGTGTATAATATCAGCCCTAACCTGAATAAAAAGTGTGCATAAAGCTCGTTTTACTTACATGTTATTTTCATAACAAAGTGGCATTTATCTTATTTCAAATCAGTTTTAAGATTATCAGAATTAAATGTTCTTTTTGTTTCAAAATTGCTTTTGTACCTTTAATGTCTAAATAAATATTAACTTTAAGATATAATTGATAGGAAATATGAAAAGTATATGGGATATGTAATTTTGTTATAAGGTCTTTCAAAATGACTCTAACAGATTTATTTGGTAGAGAGGGAGATGAAGGAAGTGCCAGTTCTGTTATGTAGTCATATGTGGGCATAGACTGGGAGGCACAATTACAAAGAACTGCAAACAGACACAGCCATTCCAGAGGGATGCAGAAGAGGCATCCAGGAATAAGAGGCAGGATTCAGGCAAGGAGTTTTTCAGTTATCTTGGTGTATCTTTTAAAGTTATCATAAGGACCCTATGACTGGGAAACTTTTTCAGACCTTGAAATTTGTAGATTTCCCACCCTTCTCTTCTGGCTCATTGCTTCTCATCAACATTCTTCTTAAAAAAGAAGAGGAAAAATTGTCCAAGAGGGATTTTAGTAACAAGTCAAGCAGGTTTTGAATTTAGAAGGCATGCGTCAGAACTAAATATTACTACTAACCCCATAACTATTAAAAGCAATTCCTAAAATAATAATGCAAGGTGTCAGAAGATTTATAGAATGATTTCAAATTTTCAGATCATCCTTGCTTATTTTTCAAGCAGAGTTCATTCATTCCCAAATGAATATTTGACAGTAAAGAGGAAAAGGAGCAGAAAGCTGTCTTTATTCTGTATTTTTCTTTATCAATTCAAGCTACAAACCCATAAAAAAGTGCCAGTAAAGAGCAAGAAATCTTGGTCAAACATAAACGCACAATAATAAATACCTGAACATGTTTGAATAATGGCATTCTAGATAGATGCTAGAGAAAAGTTGTTGGGTTATCAGCCTGCTTTTGGGGAAGCTTCAGTTTGTCTCAATTGGATATCCTGATTTTATAAATACTGTGCTGCAAATTGAAAATCTTATTTTACTACATTGGCTCAATTAGAGAAATAAGTCCATTGATAAGCAAAATAAATAGAAACCAAGTATTCGTAGGAATTTATTAACATAACTGGTTAATTCTCTTTCCTTTCTTTCTAGGGTGGTCAATGTCTACTGAATTGTACATTTCTTGAATAGATTTTATTTGGTTTTTTTGAATGTTTAATTCAAAAGTTCTTTCAGTTTAGGGAACAAGTGTTGCATAAATATGCACAACCTCTATTTAACATGGACCCTTAACACAGGATCAGCACATTATCTCCAAACCTATAAAGTGTAACTAGGGTTCCACGTTGTGATGACTGAGCAGGCATAACAAAATGTATTTCATGTGTGGATACAAAATTTGCTTGTTTCAGTCCTTTGTTTCTGATGAATCAACCAGGTTCTGTTGCATAGAGAATTGGACTATTGGACTATTGATTCCATAGTCAAAAAATTGCCATTCTCAGCTAGTTTGCAGGCTGACCAATCCTTGGTTTGCCCCTACCTCCACTGACCTACACTGATCTTCCAAAGTCTGTAAGACAGAGAATGGGTGCATCTGTTCAATACATAATCACCACTAGGAAAACAAGCCAAAACATATAACCAGCTTATGGTAGCATGGTAGTGATGGCTTTTTGTAGGCAGTGCCACATACTAATCCATTACTACTCTGATTTCTATGAGACTTTTTGAATTCCACAGTCAAATATTAAACTCATTTGAGTGAGTCTGAGAATATTTTTTAAAAAGAAAAAAAAGGGGGGGGCAGGAAGTCAATGGATCCCAATGTATAACTAGCCCAAACTAGTTCTTAGGAAAAATTTACATTATTAATCTTAAGTTTGTAGTTTTGGGATTGCTTTGGTGAAACCCTTCTGGATATAAGGATCATGTCTTATATTTAATTCATTGTTTACATTAGTTTCAGTTATTCTACTAGCAGAAGGAAGGCACAAATCGGAGCTTAAGATATGACTTTGAAGGAGTCAGATTTCTCTGTAGGATTTTCCTTCATCCTATCAGCAAACTTCCTAGTTTTCTGGACATACTCCCCAGATTGCTGAATCCCTCAATACATATATGAGTTACCCAATCTAAATTTAACCCCTCATTATATCCTCTTTTCTTTCTCTCACTCAAGCTCTTCCTAATCATCCTATGTCTTTTAACTTAGATTCCCACAGAATATAATTTCCAGGAGATCACGGACCTAATACGTCTTGTTTATAATTTTATCTTTGGTGCAATATCTATAAGATCAAAAGGTTCTTTTGGATAAATTATCCAATCACTGCACTGATTTGAGCTTGTCATTAGAATAAATACTTCTGATCAATGTATTTCTAGCACCATCTCAGATCTTAACATGTTAAAAAGTATTCATGACACTTGTTAGAGAAAGTAAGGGAGACTTAATTAAAGAGGAGACTATGGTAATAGGTATAGGGATCTTGCAGTGGGTGAGAGAGCGTGATCTCAGCTCCAAGACAACGAGAAAAAGTGGGAATTTATAGACAAGGAACAGGGTGAGGGGTCAGTGGATGAAAGATTACTAGCTGGAAATGTGAGGAGTAAGGAGGGATTCTAGCTAACCTGACCTAAAAGGATTCTTGCTGGAGACAAGCCAAAGTGATCAGACACCACCCTGGAGGATGGTAGAAGATAAGGAACCTGATTAGATATTAAAAGTGATTAGATAGGAAGGATGAGGGATTCTGGCTAAACTGGACTATCAGGATTCTTGCAAAACCTGCAGAGTTCAGAGATAAACACAGGAATTTAAATGCCAAGGCCTCATTGAAAAAAATGTTCAGGGTGGGTCAAGGAGAGAATCTTTATCAATGTCCTCTCTAGACAAGAGTCAGTAAAAGCATTGCCTGAATTTTACTGGGATTTAAAGTAGCATTTCCAGGTTTGCTTGATTTTTTTTTTTCCACAGACATTTTCACACTTTCATGTCATTTACTATCAACAGCCTAGGACCCAAGTTTGAGCTTTTATCTTTCTCACTTATCCAGAACTATCTACTTACTTCTATGGATAGCCTGACTATCTCATTATATTATTAAACTTTTCAAATAGCAAAATTAAAACATATAAACTACCTATACTGCTTCTAAGGCTTAAGACAATTTGCTCACAACTAAAACTTTAGAATTTGATCTGAAAGTGTCTTCAAAAATTTAGCAATTTTTGCCTCTTGTTTGTGGACTATTAAATGCCTCATCTAACTTGAATGAATGAGTTGGGTTATGATTTCAAAATATTACCATGATACTGTTGCTTCCTTATATGCCCTTAAACATTTAATAAAAATTGCTTATGAACAATAAAGAGTTTTACTATTAATCCTACATGTAAAATTTGTCTAACACCTCCCCCTTGTACTTTGATTATGTATAAAACACTTATTTCACCATTGTGGGTCATTAGTAAATGTAATGGCTTAAAACATTAGTTTAAAATTAATAGAAGCATCAGAAAAGTGTTTCTTGATTTTTTTTCCCCATGAGATAAATGCAAGCTCCATGAGAGTTGGTGAGCAATTAAATGTAGGAAAGAAAAGCTGTGGGATGGGAGAGGAGAGGGTATTAGTTCCCTAAGGCTATCACAGCAAATGACCACAAACTGGGAAGCACAAGACAACAGAAGTTTATTCTCTCATATTTCTGAAAGCTACAAGTCTGAACTTAAGGCTCCGTGTAGGACTTGGGCTAAAATCTTTCCTTGCTTTTTTCTAGCACCTGGTGGTGGCCGTTGATCCTTGGCCTTTCTTGGCTTGCAGCTGCATCATTCCTGTCTCTGCCTCTGTCATCTCATGGCATTACCCCTGTGTGTCTCTATCCAGATTTCCTCCTTCTTATAAAGACACCATACAGATTAGATGAGAATGTACCCAAGGCTTCATCTCAACTTGATTATATCTACAAAAATTATTGCCATATAAGGCCATACTCAGAGGTTCTAGGAGGTAGGACTTCAACATATCTTTGGGGGTGAGGTGGGGAAGAAATAATTCAGCCTATAACAGAGAGTTCAAGGTAACTTTAAGATATCGACTTGGGGGGTGCCTGGGTAGCTCAGTGGGTTAAAGCCTCTCTGCCTTCGGCTCAGGTCATGATCCCAGAGTACTGGGATCGAGCCCCCCAGGGTGCTGGGATTGAGCTCTGCTCAGCAGAGCAGAGAGCCTGCTTCCTCCCCCCTTCTCTCTCTCTCTCTTTCTCTCTCTGCCTGTCTCTCTGCCTATCTGTGATTTCTGCCTGCCAAATAAATAAATAAAATATTTCAAAAAAATAAAAAATAAAAGATATTTACTTGGACCATTGGCATGCTATCTAGGAAGAAGGTGGGTTGGGGAAATCATAATTTTATGGGCAGTATTTTCAATGCTATCCGTTGTGCTTGTCTGAGAAAACCATGTAGGCTCTCAGTATTCTATGGTCAACATCATTATAATGAGCAAGAGGAGACAGCAAAAGAAACAGAGCGAGAGTGGACAAAATTTTGGAGAAAAATTAAAGATAGTTATAATAAAGGAGAATAGAATTTCAAAAAGAAGAGTAGCCAATAATGCTGAGAAAGGAAATCCTAGAACTCAAAATAGTAGATACATAATAGAACATATAATAGATCATAAATATGTATGTATTTAAATTACAAGAAAAATAACAATGAAATATCACTTCATATAACTTGATGCCATATGCAGATAGCCTTTCAACATTGAACTGAGTACATTCCTAATCTTACCATCACCATAATTGCTTCCTTGATTTTTCAATATAAGTGGTCAGAATGCAAATAGTGAGGCCCAGTTGTTCTTGTATGTATTTGTGAATGTGTTGACTAATGTTTAGTAACTCAGCCATAACCTTGCCAAGTCAAGGCATGGACAAACTGACCCTCTGCTTCAGCCTGCTCTGTGGCCCTCACCTGCAGCAGTGAGGGCTTGCGGATCATGTCAGAATAACATAGCCCATAGTAATTATATTCATGAGATAAGTTGGTCCTATAATTATAATTAAAGTTGCTAACTAGTCTTAAGATTGATTACAACCTAGAAATTTCTGGGCTTTGTTCTTTTTAATTTCTTTTTAATGAGTGATATTGAGAAGGCCAGAGTGTTGAGAACACCTGTTAAGAACAAAAGACCATTCAGTAAGCATCCTACCATGCCACTTTACAAATTAAATCTGGACTTTTTTTTTTTTTTTTTTTTTTTGCTTTTGATCTTGTAATTCATTGGATGGCTTCCCATTTGTGTTGAGATGGTGGAGTCCAGTGGAACAAGGACTGGGCTGGGAACTGGCATTCCTGGGTCATGGTTCTGGCTCTGCCAGTAACTTGCCGTATAAATATAAGCTGGTCTTTGAACTCCAGGAGCCCCACTTTTCCCTCATTTTTATAAAAAATGTATTTTAAAAGATGCTTTATTAAAGATACAGAATTACCTTTAATTAAAGGTAAAGGATTAAAAGATACAGAGAGATACAGAATTGTTAAAAGATACAGAATTATTCTTGTGCTGACATAGAACACATTTTCAAGGTGTTGTGGAAAATAATTGTCAACCTTTATGCTAAACATGAACTGATTACTCCCAGAAAGATTTGACATATCTTTACATTTGCATGAGCTGTTACAGCAATTTTGAGGCTACTTCTAGGCAAAGAAGTGAAAAATACTATTTTGCATGCACATAGTGATTTTTATATCCAGAACTTAAAATCATTTTAGATACTTAATGGGAAGTTATGACCAGGAGAACAGGGTTTTTGGGAAAGATTTTATTTATTTATTTGACAGAGAGAGAGAGATCACAAGTACGCGGAAAGGCAGGCTTAGAGAGAAGGGGAAGCAGGCTCCCTGCTGAGCAGAAAGCCCTATATAGGGCTCAGTCCCAGGACCCTGAGATCATGACCTGAGCAGAAAGCCTAATGCAGGGCTCAATCTCAGGACCCTGAGAGCATGACCTGAGCTGAAGGCAGAGGCTTAACCCACCGAGCCACCCAGGCACCCCTGGATAACAAGTTTTAAATGCTTTGGTAAGGGGTGTGTGGGTGGCTCAGTGGGTTGGAGTCTCTGCCTTCGGTTCAGTTCATGATCCCAGGGTTCTAGGATCGAGCCCCATGTTGGGCTCTCTGCTCATTGGGGAGCCTGCTTCCCCTCCCCCTCTGCCTGCTTCTCTGCCTACTTGTGGTCTTTCTTTCTCTGTCAAATAAATAAATAAAATCTTTTTTAAAAAGATATTAAATCTTATTGTCATTGTAAGCAAATTGAAAATATAAAATTTCCCAATTTCCTTTGTAACAGTAGGAGTCAAAAAAAAAAAAAAAAAGGCAGATACAAATCCTATCAATTACTACAGATACTCAGTTGTACCAGGTAAAAAGAATTTAAAATGTCTTTAGATAGAATAGGAAATAATTAGGTAGTAAATTCAATTTTATATCCCATCAAGAGTTAACAGAATTGTTAACACCACAGCAATCATGAAGTTTTGAGTAATGACAAATAATTAAAACCATCCATTCTTCATTCATACATTCAACTAAAAATGATTTATTGAGAACTTCCATGAACCTAGTATTGTTTTTGCATCTGGGGATAAGAAAATGAGCAAGCAGAAAACATCTTTGTCCTCATGAAGATTACTTTCTGGTAGGGTTAGATAACAATACATGAGCAAACCAATGATACAGGGTCTTTCAGAGAATGACACGGTATTTGAAAGAAATACGCTATACAAATGTGGTAGAGAATGACTAGTGATATGGGTAAAACATTTTCTCGAAGGCGTGACATTTTGCTAAGATCCAAATAATGGGAATAAACTAGTATGGTAGGCAAAATAATGGCCCTGAAAATGTCCATAGCCCACCCTCAAAACCTGTGAATATGTTACTATACATGGTAAGAGGGACTTTGCAGAACTGATTATACATAAGGACTTTGGGATAGGGAAATTATCCTGAAAATGTGGATAGGTCCAACCTAATCATATGAGTCCTTAAAAATAGAAGAGGGAGGCAGAAGAGTGGGTTAGAGAAATGAGATATGCCAAGAAATCAACCAGTTGTTATTTACAATGAAGATGGAGGAAGTAGGTCAGGAACCAAAAAATGCAGCAACCTCTAGAAGTTGAGAATGGCCTTCAGTTCACAGGCTGCAAGAAAGTGTAGACCTCGGTTATACAATTATAAGAAACTAAATTATGTCAACAATACAAATCACCAGGAAGTAGATTTTCCCTATAACTTCTAGAAAGAAACACATACCGCTGACATCTTGATTTTTATTCCAGTGAGACATATCAGGCTTCTGGCCTACAGAACTGTAGGATAATAAGTCTGTGGTGTTTTAAGCCCCTAAGTCTGTGGTCATTTTAATGGCAATGATAGAAAACCCAAACAAAATAGTCTCTTAGTTTGTTTGGGTTGCTATAGAAAAATATAAGAGACTAGGTAGCTTATATACAACAAAAATTTATTTCTCACAATCTAGAGCCTGAAAATCTAAGATCAGGGTGCCAGCATGGTAGGGAGAAGGCCTCATTTTGGTTGTAGACTTCTGATTTCTTGCTGTATCTTTACATGGTGGAAGGGACTGGGGAGCTAGGTGGAGTCTCTTTTATGAGAGTCTAATCCCATTTATGAGGGCTTCACCTCATCACCTAAGCAGCTCTAAAAGTCCAGCTGTTAATACTATTACACTGAGGATTAGGCTTCAACATACGAATTTGGTGAGGATGCAAACTTTCGGGTCACAGCATATCACTTTGTAAAAAATAAAGATAAATTTGAGAGAAGGGTGTTCTATGCAGAGGGAACAGCAGATGTAGAGGTTTCATAACTGAAATGAGTACCATATTTGGTAATCAGAGAACAAATAAGCAAAAGTTTAGTGTAACTGAAGAGAGTTAAGAGATGAGAGACAAAAGCAAGTAGACAGGGACAGGATTCAAGGGCTTTATTGGCTCTGTTGGAGAGCTTGGATTTGTTCTAAATGAAATTCAGACACCAGAAGGCTTTAAATCAGAGAATGACATGATATAATTTTAAAAAATGTATTAGTCTGTTGTGTGGTAAATGGATTATAGGAGGTAAGAGCAGAAATGCCAAAGACCACTAGGAAATAAAACAATAATCTATGTCAGATTATGGGGTATTGGGAAATGGCAATAGATACAGAAAACATACATGAATTTAGGATATATTTGGAAGTACGTCAGCAGCATGAATGGGTGGATTTGAGACAAGAAGTCAATGAGGGAAAAAAATCAAGAATGACTCATGTTATTGTTTTAAGGAAATGGCTGGTTGGCAAGGGTTTTTTATATATATATGGAGGAAACTGGAGAGAAAAATATAGTCCCCACTGACTATTGGTGATATCGATAGGAAGGTAGACTTAATCATAAATTGACCAAAAGTAGTCTGGGAATATTTGGATTTCATATTTATTCTTCAAGGAATGTGGGAGTCTCTTCTGTCACTTTCCCCAACACCTTGGTGAAACTTTAGAACACTTATTCAAGTGTGAGTTTCACATAACTCAACTTAATCCCTTTAGACATCCCTGACAATATGGCAACCAGAGCCAATATGTAGCCCATATGTTGTGGGTACTCTTTACCTCCAGCAGCTGTGAAATTTATCTTACTTAAGAATGTGGTATACTAGCAGGTTTCTTTTCCCTTGAACTTGACTTTAGACATGCTATCATTAGGATGGAAACTGAACTGGAAAGACAGATTTTAAATGTATTTGCTAAACATGCTCTTTGAGAGAAATTATTAATGACAATTATAATAAAAATTATAATTTATTGATATCTTATACCAAACACTGAATGAAATGCTTCACACTTGCTCATTATCTGAGGTACATACTACCTTTAACTAATTTGCTCTATGCAACCCTGACATTCAGGTAAGTTAAGTAACTTGAGGTCACAGGGCTAGTAAGAGTGGAACTGTGATCAAACACAGGCTTGAAATTCTTCATATTTCATATTCTTAACCCCTACACCAAATATTTTTCTTTCCTGATATCTTCTTTATAAATGCCTAAAATTCCATCATTTATGTAACAGATTTTACATATTTACACACACACACACACACACACACACCCTCAAGTATATAACATAATATAATATTTTCCTTTAAGGAAAATATTGTTATTTCATTTTTTCTGAAAAAGAAAGTAAAACTTAGAGGGTGAAATACATTTTTCTAAACTCACAGTGCTACCATTTGTGATTTGTTCTAATTTTAAACCTCACCCAGTTTGTTTCCTAAGCTTATTTCTCCAGTATAAAAAGTAATAAAAATAGAGGACATTTATTCAAAAACTATGACTTAGTGTTTATTATGTACAGGCATTTTAAGAACTCGAACATAATTTTTTTTTTAAATCTAATTGCTGAGACTTCTGCTTCTCACTATAATGGAGTAATTGGTACCAGACTTACTTTTCTGTCATAAACAGTACAAAACTGGACAAAATGTAGGAGTCTGTTGTTTGAAGAATTGCATATCAATCAGTGCAGTACTGTGATTCTTCAGCAAGAAGAACCACACAAAACGAGCCATGTTTTTCTCACTTCCTGCCTGGAAGAATTTTCTGGATCATTGCACTGGGAAGATGAGCTCAAAGAAAAATTAGATATCCTAGTAAGTTGAGTAGTCAAGTATCTGAGTTTGGACCCACTGAAGTGTCTGGGATTTGTGCAACAGTGCAATGGAAATAAAGGAGCCGTAGAGGTGGGTACAGAAACCTGCTTAGGGTCTTTCTGTGGTCCTTGGTTGTGACCAAGCAGGCCAAAACTCACTGGGATTTACCAGAGAATAGATACAGTGCAACTGAAGCCTGAATCAAACTATTAGAAATCACCCAAGGCTAAGGCTGCTGAAATTCTGGTTCATCTAAAGTAGAGCGACCTCACTGAGTACCTTGGGCATTCAATTGAGAGACCACAGAAAGACTAGATTTTAAGATTAAGGGCCCCACCGTAAAGATGACAACCTAGCACTAAAGGCAAAACTGAAATAGCCCTAAAACAAAATAAAGCAAAGCAAAACAAACAAATAAAAGGAAACCTGACAGATTCAGAAGCATCTCATAAAGTATCCATGTGCCAAAACAAAACATCAAACCTTTTCTAGGAAGATAACAGTATTTAGATTACTTACAATATATCACCTTTAATCTCTAGCATTGAATCAAAAAAATTACTAGACATGTGAAAAAAAAAACCAGGAAGTGTGCCAAATAATGAAGAAAAAAAAAAGTCAATAGAGATTAAGATATGACTCATGTGTTAGAATTCAGGTAAGAACTTGATGACAGCTATTTTAAAAATGTTCAATGACCTAAAGGGGAAAACTAAAAAGATGAGTAGTCTTAGCAGATATGTTATGTTTGAGATATATATAATACCTTGTATAATATATTATATTTTATAATAATTATGTTATATAATATATACACATATAAAAGGAAATTCTACAACTAAAAACTATGGTGTGAAAGAAGAAAAATCCAAGAGATGGACCAACCAGAAGATTTAATACTACAGGGGAAACAAAACAAAACAAAACAAAACAAAGCAAAAAAAAAAAAAAAATCAGTGAACTAACTGTAAGACAGATCAATGAAAATTATTTAAAAGGAAGAACTCAGAAAAAAGATAATTTCACCTCTGGAATGGCAGCTGTGGAGCTCTATGTCCTCAGTCCCCAGCTAAACAATCATAATAAATAAAAATTATTTTTCTGAAAAACTAACCATTTAGTTTCTGGAAATTGTCCTAAGGATATACAGAAAATGAAAACACATTTAATTCAAGAAAATCAACTAAATCTTGGTGAGAACAGTGAGAGTCTGTGGAACTTGAGCCACAGCCCGCTCCTTTCCTAATCCCATCTCAGTGTGACAGATACTCCACTGTGTGTGGTTGTGACCAAGTAAAGAGTGGGGAGGGATCCCTCTCTTCTCACTCCTGGCCGAAGGATAGTCTATCTCTCCAGGAGAGAGATATAGCTCTAGCATTTCTTATTCCCTACCTTCAGCCTTGATTTGCAAAGACCCTAACATCCTAGTAAATATAATTTACTGATTCTTCCCATCAGCATCCACTCAAAGGATGGTACACCAGTCTGAGGATACTGTTGACCCAATCACCCTTACACCAGCTTGCTCACAGGATGGAATTTGAAAGAGCAAGCCAAGAAAACCAGAGACAATCACTCAAACCCAGCATACTGCTTATAAACCAAGGGTGTTACTCCTAGAGAAGTATTCACTACAGAGATTTTTGCCCAGTGGAAGAAGAAGGACATAACAGTGGAGTGCTCCAAAGCTCTCCTCTAAGAAACTAAATTTATTTGAAACAGAGCGTGAAAAAGTTCCAAGTCCAAGGACACTCTTGAAAACAATGAAGACTTTTGGTGGTAAGCAATTATGAAGAGGCTAATAGCTTCATAGGAGCTAAACTGTAGGGTAGCTAGTTTACTAGAGATAACCTGGAAAAAAAAAAAAAGAGTTAAAACAAGCCCTTCCAGGGTAAGGAACACTTCATTATTATTATTTTATTTTATTTATTATTTATTTATTTTATTGTGTTATGTTAGTCACCATACAGTACATCATTAGTTTTTGATGTAGTGTTCCATGATTCATTGTTTGTGTATAACACCCAGTGCTCCATGTCATACATGATGTCCTTAACACCCATGGGCCTTAAAAGCTACCCCTGCAAAGGGGCTTGGGTTTAATTGGATCAGACAATGGAGCAGTTTGTGCTCCAGGGCATTATTGAAAACAAGAGAACAATCATCTAGCAATTAGTGGATCCTAACAACTGGTATGACACCAACAGAAGCAGACAATTTAACGAAGAAATCAGAAACAAACAAACAAACAAAAACAAGCTCAAAGAGAGTCTGCTGTAAAATCATTGTCATCTGTCATCCTAGGTTAACTGCACAGTAAAAACGTGTATTTATTTAACTTTATTTTCCTAACTAATTTAAAAAGCAATCTTATCAAACAATATGTATGTAATTTAATTGTTGTGTCGGAATATATATAGAAATGCTATACATTTGACAATATGTGCACAAAGGAGGAGGTGGAGAGAAAACTAATAGATTAAGAAAGAGCATCAGATGGTGACTTGAATCCACAGAAACAAACTAATTAAGTAAATCAAAATGTTAAGTAAAAATATAAACAACCATGAACTATAAAATATATACTTGGTCTCTTTTTCTATCTCAACTTCTCTAAAAGATATGATAAGCACTAAAAAATGTTTTTAAATATAGTGAAAAATTAATTAAAGGGATTAAAATGTTACAGTAGAAATTATTTACTTAATGCAAAAGAAAGCAGTAAAGGAAGAACAGAGGAACAGACATAAAACACATAAAGAAGTAAAATGACAGACATAAATCCAAATATATGAACGATGATATTAAATGTAAAATAATTAAATAATACAATCAAAGTATAGAGATCAACAGACTAAATTTTAAAAAAATTCTACTTTATGAAGTCTACAAGAAACATTTTAGAGTCAAACATACAAATAGGTGAAAAGTTATAAGATGCAAAAAGTTTTATCATTCAAACAGCAGCCGTAAGATAGCTTGAAGTGACTATTCTAATAACAGACAAAACAGACTTTTTCTTTTTTTGACAGGATAGATTTTTAAAACAAAACAAAAAATTTTATTAGAGATAAAGAAGATAAAGATAAAAAGGTCAATTCGTTAGGAATACCTAATAATTATAAACATATATGTATCTCACAACTGAGTCCCAAAATATAATAAAGCAAAAAAATGATAGACTTGAGGGAAAAAAATGGGTAATTAATAGTTGGAAATTTCAACACTCCACCTTTAAAAAAGAATAGAACAACTAAGCAAAAGATAAACAGGGAAATAGAAGACTTTAAGAACATCATAAGTCAACAAAACCTAACACATACCTATAGAACACTTCACTTAACAATAGCAAAACACATTCTTCTCAAGTACACATAGATGGTACTTAGGAATAAATTATACACTACATGACAAAAGAACCCTCAATAAATATAAAAGAATTGAAATCTTAGCAAGTATGTACTCTGACCACAGTGGAATAAAATTAGAATTCAGTAACATAGAAAAACTTGGGAAACTTACAAATATGTGGAAATTAAACAACATGCACCTAAACCAACAGTGGATCTAAGAAGAAATCAATGGGAGATTATAAAATAATTTAAAATGAGTAAAAATTAAAACACAACAAACATATGAGATGTGGCCAAACATGTTGAACATTTTGTACAGGGTGATTTATAAAGCCTATATTTAAAAAAGAAGAAAAATCTAAATAGTAGCCAAATACTTCTTCTTACAACTATTTTAAAAAGAGAGAGAGAAATCAAACTTACTGGAAACAAGCAGAAGAAAAAGAAAATAATAAAGATTAGAATGGAAATTAATGAAGAAGAGAGAAAAATGTCAGAGAAATTCAACAAAAGCAAAAGTTGGTTCTTTGGAAAAATCATCAAAATGACAAAGATAAGCTAAAGATATTTTAGCTAGACTAAGAAAAAATAAAGAAGACTCAAAAACTAAAACCAGGAATAAAATAGATGATGTTATTAGTGATATTGCAGATATAAAAAGGATTAAAAAGAAGTATTACAAATAAAACCACACTAATCAATTAGGTAACAAATTGGACAAATCTAGAAAGACATAAAATATCACAGCTGACTGGAGATCCAAAACATAGAAGAGGAGAAAACACTTAATTTCTGTGAGGAGAGTATTTCCTTGATTCCAGAAACTCCTCCATGGAGGCCAGTATATCAAGTCAGTATTACCTTGATTTTAAAAGCAGATGAAGAAATCATGAGAAAACCAGTATGTCATAAATAGAGATGGAAATATTCTCAGCAAATTAGTAGCAAGTTGAATCTAGCAATATATAAAATATATAAAAAGGATTATACACTGTGGCCCAGTGGCATATCAAGACTAAATAGTTTGTTATGGGAAAATCAATTAAAGCAATATTCTGCATAATAAAATAAAAGATAAAAACCATATGATGATATCAATAGATGAATAAAAACCATTTGATGAAATTCAAAAGTTATTTATGATCAAATAAAAATCCTTATAAGGAGATGGACATATAAAGACAAACACTCAGAGAAGGAAGATGTTATGAAAAAAGGAGAAGATAGCCATGTGATTATCTGAAACATATGTTAAGTTTGTGTATAGTTTTGTTCTTTATTTTTTTTGTGTATAGTTTTGTTCTTTCTTTTTTTCCTCCCCGGGTTGATAATCTCTACCTTTTATTTAAAGTGCATGGTCCACTTACATTTAATGTAATTATTATACTATTATGTTTGTCTACCATATTGCTCCTTTTTATTTTTTTCTGCTTTTTGTTTTTTTCTTTGTATTAAACAAAACTATTGACTATGATTACTTTGATTTGTTATTCTAATCCTTTGATTAGTCTTTACTTTTATTCCCTCAGATGTTGACCAGAGAGGATTCTTCTATTTTCTTTCCTTTCCTTCCCTTCTCTTCTTCTCTCCTCTCCTCTTCTCTTCCCTCCACTCCCCTCCTCTCCCATTCTGTCCTCTCTACTCTTTCTCTCTTTCTTTCTTTTTTTCCTTCCTTCCTTCCTGCCTGCCTGCCTGCCTGCCTTCCTTCCTTCCTTCCTTCTTCTTCACTATCCTCTATATATTACACTTAACTGATGAACAAACTTTCCCATCTATGGTCAATGGGAACCTTCTCAAGTTAATTTCTGAATCTTTTTACATGACCTTACAAGTTTTTGATGATTTCCTTTTTATTTATTTATTTATTTCTTATGGTGAGATATTCCAGGCCTATCTTAACATTTCCTGTCTCAGACCTACCTTTATCCACTTCCAAAAGGAGATCTGATTAGGTTCAGTGGTAACTGGTATCTGGAGACCACAATCAGACATTAGACATGTTCATTAATATTGGGTTTATCACTTTTCTAGGCCATTCAGTAAATAGAGGAAATAGTTTGCCTTTCTTTTTTCTTTAAAATAATATATAGTATAAGTACATACTGATACTTCCAATTAAATTTCAGAACATTTTTCATTTTGACCCATTTTCTGTTACTGAAATTTACTTTCTGCAGTATGCACATACTAGTTTAAAGTAACAGTAACTGTATTACCATGAAATATGGTAAGTAAAATTAATTTTAACTTTCTTTGCAGTGGTTTTGTCCTCAGGATACATTTTACTAAAGTTGTATAATCAAATTTCTGTATATGAACATTTTATAGAATAAATCCTCTTTGTTCACTTATCAGTTCAAAACACAGATTTATTTACTTCATTTTTTGTTTTTAATTTTTAAAATTTGTCTTAATATAATTAATTTGGATTTTTAATTGTATAAACTATTTATTTTTCAAATTCATATGTATATTTGGAGACATAACTTCTATCCATGTTTCTTCAATCTCAATCTCTTCCTTTGCCTTTGGTAAATATTTTAAAACTTTTTTGGTTTGTTTTTAATACAAGCAAATGCATATATATTTTTGTAATCTACCATTCTTTAATAAATGGTAACACACTAGAAATGTTTTTTCTTCCTTGCTTCTGTCATTTAAAGTATCTTAGAGATCACTCCATAGAGTATGTAGAATTATTTCTCATTCTACTTAATAATTGCATAATACTGTATTTTGAATATATCACAGTACTTGCAACCAGTCTTCTATTGATGGACTCATGTTTGTTTACATCCTTTATTTTTACAGATCATGCTCTTTAACTACATTTGAAGGAAAAGGTTTACTGATAATCTGAGTTTTTAATCAAATTATCAAGGTTTCAACATTATTATAGTCTGAATAAGTTATTTTTTCATTTGGTTCTTAAACTAAGGTAATTTCCTTCACACTTGAACTTTGACAAAGTGTAAAAGCTTTATGATGGTCATAAAATACTTCAAATTACCTTGATTTTTGAAGAAAAGTGTTATTTTTCCTGTGTTGTCTCCAGTCCTTCATCAGATAGATACTTTAAAGGATGACATCACAACAGAATGAGCTGTATGGTCATATACTGTCCACAAAAACTGTGGTGCTGCTTTGGGGTGGTTGAATTAAATGTGGGGCTGTGGTAACATTTTCTCTCCTAATTATAATTCTAATATATGCTTCTATAGCATAGTTATTTAATAATTCACTGAGCATTACACACTCTCTTAGTAAAAATATGTATACACACATATACATGTACACATACACATAATCTTTTTGAAATCTCAGAGTGAGCACTAAAGCATGGAAATCTATTCTTAGACTCTGGGTTAGGAATCTATCTTAAAGTTAAAGCTACATGGCAATGAGATAGCTGCTGCGCATGGTGTGAATTTCTCTGCATACAATGAAGCCAAGTGCGTTCCTACAGAAATTATGGAGAATAGTTTACTTCTAAAGACAGATTTTGTTTTCTTTCAGAATGATATTTTTACCTTACTAAGGAATTTTATAAAAATTCTATCATGTATAAATTGGGAAATGACAGCTTTTCTCCTGAACTAGAAAGACAAGTTACTATTTGTTATATTTGTTAGTTGCAAAAAATTTTAATATTATAGTCTGTATTCCCAGTGAGTGGAATGTTCAGTCATTTATTAAATACATACTTATGTATGTGTGTGTGTGTGTGTGTAGTGATGGTAGTTACATGTGTTACGGAATAAACACTGATAAAAACTAGACATATTTTCTTCCACATGGAGATTGAAGTGATACAGATATTAATTAAAAGTTCATTAAAATGAGAATTAGATTGAAGAAGTGCAGTCCTATGAGGAGGTCTTACATCAGGGAGATACATCTTAACGTAAGAAAGGAGTGATTGAACTGAATTGTAAAAAAGAAAGAGACAATTTACATAGGGAAAAGGGAGAGGAAACATATTCCACTAGAAGCAAATTCTTCTATGAATGTTCCGTGGCTGGATTATGCAGTTGAAATCTTTCACATATTATTCTTATGTTATACATAGAAGCATCAATTGGTAATTAATAAACCTTATCATAGTACCTGGTCTATACATTGTTCTAGTTTGCTCAAGGTAATCTTGGTTACAGTCATGATAGGCTGTTTAGTGCTACTTTCATTTTCAGAAATGTCTACAGTTAGAAAGTAAATAGCATGGACATCTAAGTCTCTTCTTTGAGCATCTGGCATCCTTTATAAGATGATCTTTGATCTTTAAGGCTCTTTTTAGCTATGAATAGCATTGCAATAGTTTTGATAGCTGTGAGCTTCTGGATATTTCCGTTTTCTCTTAAATTCAAAAGTAATTTATTCTTTTGTGCAGTGTATATGTAAACATTGCAAATTGTGTTTACTGACAATGATTCTACTGTGTAAATAGGACATGTCATACTTCTGCATGTGTTCATCCATGCATTTATGCACATGTTATTGTATGTATAATCTGTTGACATTTTTCTATAGTTTCTGAGCATCCTTACATTAACAACTTGGTTCTTGATGATTCATTCAATGGTATCTTCAGTACCTTTTTTTTTCCCATTTCATACTAAAATGTGAGAAATTACATGCTAACCTTATGTGTTGTCTCACTGCCACCTGGTGGCAAGAGTATAGAAAAGGCAGCAAAACTGGATGGATGAACGACCAGTTGAGTCATTTTCCATAGCATAAAAATCACATGTTCTCAGACTTTTTTCAAAGACCCCTAGCAGAAGTATTTTCCATATCTCAGGTATAGCTTTTACAATAAACTATATAGGAAGCCCTGAAAAACAAGAAATGGAGTTTTCAATGATTAATCAACATGCCTTTTTTGAAGAAAATACGAAAGTAAGATATTAAAGATCTACTATTTGGAGTATAACTTGAGAATGCTTTCTGTAAGCAATTTTTAACTTCCATGAGTAAAATTTCTTAAAACTTAATTTTATATGACTTCATTCTTTGTAGATAAAGGAAATCAAGCTCCCAGTATTTGAAAATATACCATAATACATAATTTAAAAAAAATATATATTTTATTTGACAGAGAGATCACAAGTAGGCAGAGCAGCAGGCAGAGGGAGAGGGGGAAGCAGAGATCCTGATGCAGGGGATTGATCCCAGGACCCTGAGACTATGACTTGAGCAGAAAGCAGAGGCTTGACCCACTGAGCCACCCAAGCAACTCCCATAATACATAATTTTTTTAAATAAAATAAGTACGGTTCATGACCTCCCTTTGTGGCTTAAGTTATTTTTAAACTAAAATCCCCAAGATTAAAATAATTGCTTTTGGCTTAAGAGTCTGGTCTTTATTACTAGCTATTCCGTATTATTCTTCACATTAGGATAGAGACATGTTGATTGGTATTTTTCAATGTCTAGAAATTTCATTATATACTCTGGAAAATATGTATTTAAGAAAATACCACTGTCTATCACTTTTGTTCTTGCTGTTCACATTTTTCAGATTCATCATGCTTTGAATGAATGAATTTCATGGAATACTAATGTTGACTTTTATGGTCAGTTTTTCCTATTTCAGGTTTCTCAGTTCAGTCTTCTACATTTGTCACAATTGAATGTATGTGTCTATATAACATAGATATACTATTTGAGTTATTCACATATATTTCTGTATCAAAATTAATGGAGTCTACATGTGCTTATACATTAAGTAGTAAATTAGTTCTTTATGTTTTTCTAGCTTTATTTAGATGTAATTAATATAGCATTATATAAGTTTAAGGCATGCAACATAATGATTTGATACACAAATGTATAGTAAAGTGTTTACTGTAATAAAATTAATTAACACATTCTTCACCTCACACAAATACCATTTTTTTTTTTGTTGGTATTGTTATAGTGAAAACATTAAAGCTCTACTCTGATAGCAATTTCTTTATTTTTTATCAGTTTTCTTTATATGTTCTTTAATATCTGGTTCTCAAAAAAGAATCTTGTGGCAGAAAGAGGGAGGAAAATAAGATTAATTATCCCTATTTCATAAATAAAAAACAGAAACATAAATTGGTAGAGTAAGAAAGTGTTGAAACTAGGAGTTCTGGTTCCAATGCCAGACTTGTTTCTATACATCAGAATAAGTGATGGGGCAATTCTTTCTTGTTTTTAATGTCCACTGAAATCCAGCGTCACTAAGGGAATTCGGTATGTTCCTGAAAACACCCCAAAGAGGTGTGAACGAGTGAAAGAATGTCGTCTTGGGTTTTACAAGATACATGACTTGGCCTCGGTTAAAAAACTAGAATTATAACACATTCTTTTCTGATTTCATAAGAGGATTAAAGGTAATTTATGCAAAGCTCATGGCACAATACTGGGCATAAAGTAAGTGTTACAAATAGCTATTATTAAGAAGAAAATATGAAGCTCACAAGATCCTTGGGGATCATCAGCCTTGTACCGAAGACAGGCCTCAGAGATAAATTGAACTGACAATGGATTACCTGAAATGGACTGCCAAAATTCCAAGGCCACACCATCTCCTGTTAAGTTCCTAGCAATGACTTTGTCACTGCCAAACTATCACTGATTGGGAAGAATATATGTGTTATTAATGTTCACAAATCTACTTCCCTTATTTATAGCCACTTGTAATTAGTCAGTTTGGTTCCATTCAACCAGCATCCTGCAAGACAGGTTTAATGAACAAGCAAACAACTAAAACTCAGAACTGTACCAAATTCAATATATGTGGCTAGCATAGGAGACAAGAAATTATAGAATAAATAAGAACTCAACCTTATAATTATATGATCACTCTTGGTTATAGTGTGTATGTTTGTGTGTGAGCATGTCCAGGTGCATGCGTGTACATGCATGTGTGTATGTGTTAATGAAACAACACTCATGCCCTGATCACAGTAAGCAGAATCAATCTATGCAACACATTGCTTGCAGGCAAGGGAAGTGAGTGAGTGGGTTTTGGCCAGGACTCAGAACTGAGGAGACACTGCCAGGGGCCAGGAGATTCTAACCAATTCAGTATCTAAGAAAAGAATGTTAGAGAGGGCAATAAATGGTCTGGAGAAAAAAACAGGAAGTGTCACCTAGTAACCACTTTACAGTAGCAGGCCTAGGCCAAAATACTCTCAAGATAGCAGTGCCTTAGGCAAAATATAGAGAAGAGACCTGTGGGGAAAAGACTTTGCTGAGCAGGAGGCTAATGTTTGAGAAGAAGGGATTCAGAGCCAAGAAGAAGCATTTATGTAGACAGACATAAAATAATCTGATAAATAAAGTTATTTTTTTTTAAAGATTTTATTTATTTATTTGACAGAGATCACGAGTAGGCAGAGAGGCAGGCAGAGAAAGAGAGGAGGAAGCAGGCTCCTGCTGAGCAGACAGCCTGATGCGGGACTCGATCCCAGGACCCCGAGATCATGACCTGAGCCGAAGGCAGCGGCTTAACCCACTGAGCCACCCAGGCGCCCTAAAGTTATTTTTGAAAGTCCAGGAAAATCATTAATATAATGAAAACAATTTCATATCTCTATGCAAATAATGAAGCAGTACACATCTCAGTATGTATTTTTTAAAGATTTTATTTTTTAAGTAATCTCTAAACCCAGTGTGGGGATAGAACTCATGACCCTGAGATCAAGAGTCACATGCTCCACCAACTGAGCCAGCCAAGAGCTGCTTAGTATATTTATTTTTAACTCTCATAAACAGATGTAATTATATTGAAGCAAATATATAGTGTAGAAAATTTAAAAAAAATAAATTTGGAGATAAGTATTTTCTTTATAAAATAAATTACTGAGCATTTCCTTTACAAAGTGTGTTCTACTTGTGCATTTAAGTTTAATCTTCAAAAGATGGTAATTTGTAAATAACTATGGTTATGGCACACAATGAAAGGTCTACCACAGTTTCAGGCATGAGAAGCATAATAAAATAAAACTGCACATTCAGATCATGGTTTTAAGTGTCACGGAAATTCAGGCATTATAATAGATGGTCTACAAGTTAGACAAGGAAATTGCCTTACTAAGAAGAGAATATAATATATTTCTAGGCTGATAGAAGAATGAAAAAAATGAAAAGATCTGGTCTTTGGGAACATGAGTCATCAAATGTTAAATTGTTGAACTATGATTCTTTTCTGATTCCATAATACAGAGACAGGAGTACTCAGTTCTTACTCAAAATTGATTTTTAGAGAAAAATAAACTACCAGAAGATTGAATAGTGATTTCTATAGTCTAGTTACAGTGAACAAAAAACTTGAACAAGAAGTGAACAAATTTGTGAGAGAAAAGGATACTCAGTCCAGAAATACATGGAGAATGAAAGGACATAGGGCTAAAAACTCACAAACAATTGTCCGGCTTTAATGAGTGTTTGAATGTTTTAAGAAGAAAATCTGTGAGGTGGGGTATACGTGTGATGTGTATTTCTCCAACAACTGTGATTTTTCTACCTTGGCTTCACATTATATCACCTGGATCACCTGGGAAGCTTTTAAAAGAGATAAATTGAACTGACAATGGATTACCTGAAATGGACTGCCATATTTCACTCCTGAATTCCAAGGCCACACCATCTCCTGTGCATGTGCCTCACTCTAAAGTACTTAAATCCAATGTGGAGATGGAACCTAGGCTTTTTTCTTTTTAATTTTTTTTAATTAACATATAATTAACCTGTACCCAAGGGTACAGGTCTGTGAATCATCAGGCTTACACACTTCACAACATTCACCATAGCCCATACCCTCCCCAGTGTCCTTCACCCAGCCACCCTCTCCCTCCTCCTCCACCCCCCAGCAACCCTCAGTTTGTTTTGTGAGATTAAGAGTCTCTTATGGTTTATCTCCCTCCCGAACCTAGGCATTTTTAAAACATTTTCCAGATGACAATATGGTGCAGCCATGGCTAACAAAGAGTGACCAGCCTCAACAATAATTAACACTAACTCAGTGTATACATGCTGGGCACTTAACTCACATTCTCTCATTAGTCTTCATAACACTATCATGTTGGTATGGTTTTATTCCTAGTTATAAAAGGGAAAATTGATGTTTAGAGAGGTTAAGTAACTTGCTTAAGTATAGGGATTAGAAAAGAGGGGAAAATAGTAGGGATTATCTAATTTCGGGAACTTAAAATTGACTTCTAATATAAAAATCTACAAATTTGGGGCGCCTGGGTGGCTCAGTGGATTAAAGCCTCTGCCTTGGGCATGGGTCGTGATCCCAGGGTCCTGGGATCGAGCCCCGCGTTGGGATCTCTGCTTATCGGGGAGCCTGCTTCCCTTCCTCTCTCTCTGCCTGCCTCTCTGCCTGCTTGTGATCTCTGTCTGTCAAATAAATAAATAAAATCTTTTTAAAAAAAAACCTACAAATTTCTCATTTTTTTAAAACATTCATTTATTCACCAATTATGTGTTGAATGCCTATTGTGTATTAGAATTTAGAAATACTACAGATAAATGGACATGCCGTTGCCCATCACCCTTGTCCCTGGGGAGTTCATTCCTAGAATATTCTCACTCTTATGTCTAGAATGTAGCTGTGAATACTGATGTCCCTGTGACTCTCCATATATGTTCCCATCTGTCTTTAGCAGCTCTTCAGATAGGAATTTTACGGCAGCTGTACAAAGGAATTTTAAGTTGGTACATGTGCCGCAATCTTTGCTTGGACCTCATAATTCTAAAGCTTTGAAAGGTTGTTGGCTGGCTAACACTTAATACAAAGTTGGGTTTTGATAGGTTAATTAGCCTTTCAAAGAGGTGTATTTTGCACACTTCTCAGTTGGACATACTTACTAGCATTTCTATCCACTGTTCCTTGCACACTTCCCACCTAGATGTAACAGATATTGAATAACTTTATTTAATTGAAGAGAACCAAAGTGAGTGCCGACCTCAGTTACCAAAGGATTCATCACTGTAGGCTTCTTTTTCTTTGACAGGCTTAAACCTTTCATTTCCAGACCTGTTACTGGTGCTGCATTACTAGAAGAGGGCATCCTGGTGGAAGAAGGCCTTATTTAGATAAACGACAAATCTGTTTTGTGTCTTCTGCTGGGATCGATTTATTCTTGTGATGTGACACAAATTTGTGTATTCAGTGGGATGGGAGGCTTATAAAAGTGCCATGTACCCTACAGAGTCCTTCATTAAATATTAAGCAGATATTAATGGAATTAAACATTAAACTGATTCCAGAAAATTAAATAAGCAAAGTCATCATTTGGTGGGGAGGTTTTGTACTTTAAAGCGTATATATACAATTACAGGAAAGACTCGAGGCAATGAGAGCTTTTAACTTTGGGAGAGAAAAAGTTGTAGTAAAGTCTCTGATGTAAGAGCACAAATGTTTCCCCACAGAAAGATGCACTAACTCTTGGGATTGAAATGCCGAATTTTGTGTCCCATTGAGACCTATCAGAGAGAGAGTCTCTCCAACTGGATGCAAATGGAAAGATAATAATTTCCCTGTCGTGAACCACTGCTTTTCATGTCTTCTTCCCTAGAACCTCGGTTTGGGAAGGAGCCTGAAAATGAAACTCAACCTTTTATATTTGCATAAAAATGACTCTTCAGCGCTTCACTTAGAAAGGTGAGTGGAGGGGGAGAAATATTCTAAACCATTCTCACTTGTGCAGACCTTACTTTGAGCAGCCAGAATCCTCAGTGAAAAGCTGTCAGAATGCTCAGATCTGATAGCAAGGACCGGCCACAAGCCTCAACGCAGTGAACCGGCCAGCACATTCAATTTTAATTAAGTCCCCATGCCAGGAAAGAAGGCTTTTGGGGAAAGCAAACTCTAGGAGTGCCATGTGTTCACAGAGTTAGCTCTGTATTCATAGAACCATTTGAAATAATTGCACCTGGTGTGGACATTTAACTGACCAATTAAAAGAATTTTATCATTTGACTCCTGCCAAACATTTGACATAAGTACAAAATGATTTTTGAATGATGCACACCTTTACGGGCTGTTTGTTCTCCTGAGAGGTGAGGCTTTCATCCAGAATTGCTGTGTCTCTTGAACTCAGGCCAGCTCTTCCTCTTAGAGTTTCCTGTCACAAGTAATAAGTGAAAAATAAACCATTCCATCCTTCTTGCAGAAACACCACGGAGCCCGAGTTAATGTTTTTAGCCCAGCTCCAAAGAGGCAGAGGAGGCCAATTATAGCTGTCGAAGGCAAGCTGGACTTGGTCTTTGCAGGTAATAAGATCTGCCTGACACTCCCCATCTGCACCTTCCTAGCGCCAGTTGCTATCAGATTACAGTTCCCATAAAGAAATTAAAGAAAAATCAAATCCTGAACCATATGTAGATTCAGCTCCCTGGTGTTATCTACCTTTGCCTTTGCCCTCATGCCCATTCAGAGAAAGGGTACATGTGACCTATTCTACTACTAAATTATAGGTGGGTGATTCTACTGTTAAAGTATGGCTTTATGCCAGTAATGCCACCTTCACTTATTATGTTACCATCTTATCAGTTACCTTAGGAACAGGGGTCTGACCCTAGGTTCAGTTTCAGGGAACCATTTTCCGTATTCTAGAGTGCAGAAGGAGACTGTTTATTTTTTAAGAAAGGAAAGAAAGACAAGGAAACAGACGCAAGTTGGAAGTCTTATCACAAATATCTCTTTTCTGAACCCAAATTTGGTGCTATGGATAAAGAGTGGGAAGCAATAGCTTTTCCCAAGAGCACTGAAGCGACTCAGAACATTTCTTTGTTAGCTATAAGGCTGCAGTATACAGCGCAGTAAGGAGAGGAGCAATTGGAAGTGTGTAAATGGGCAAGGTGCTTAAAACCAAGACTTAACCTCTTGATTGTTGTTATTTATTTGGCTTATTGTTCTTCAACCTCTCCCAGTACATTGCCTCTTTTCTCTCTATATATTTACATGGTAAAATCCCTTTCATCTTAAAAAAATGTTATCAGGTCACCTCAAGCTCCTCTTCTGCTACTGTATAATCTTTTTCTTCGCCTTCACTATTATGGTTTTGAAAATCACACTTGCTCACTTCTCATTGGTGCTTCAGTTCACTGCAACTTTCCTCAGCATCCCACTAAACTGGGACATCCCCCATTCAATGCACAGGTTTTAGTCATCCCACTTTAACTTTCTGCCCCAGAAATATTTTAGTATTTTTTTTTCTTTTTTAAACTCTAGCCATATCCACTGCCTCATTAGTATCCTTTCCTAGTTTTCCTTCGACCTCAGTCTCCTCTTCTTACTGCATCAAGCCCAACCCTATATATTTTTTTTTTTTCTCTGCACTGTTGTGATGTTAGTGCAGGACACTATCATTTTTTTTGTCTCTATTACTTCAAAACTCTCCTGATGAGTATCCCTCCACTGGCTTACTGAACTTCCAATCCTTTCTTCTTGTTGCCTCTCCTATAGTTTTGTAAAAACACTCATTTCTTCTCCCTTGCCTTATTAAAATTTTGCAGCGATCGTTAGGATAAAACTCAAACTTCCTACCATGTGAGTGCTTGTGAGTGAATGTGAAGGTGAGTGCTTCTCACCTTCACCCAACACTCACCCACAGACATGAAGCTATACCAAATTATTTGCAGGTTACCTGACTGCTGCCTTCTCTTCATCATACCTTAAATATATTAGCCCATCTTCTAATAAAGCCTTTATTCCACTTTTTCCTACCCATATTTCATGAGATATTTAAAAGCATACCTCCCTGAGAAATCATCCCAGACACAATATACAGACAGCCCAATTTCCCTCTTCATTGCTTTTGTTGCACTCTGTGCTTGGCTATACAGCCACCCATACTGTTCTGTAATGGTCTGTATCCTGGCACTAGACTCATCTTTTTCTAGCAATGGACTGTTTTTCTAATGACATATTCCTACTATTTAGACTAGAGCTTAACATTAGTCACTCAGTACTTAGAAGAATGTAGGGAATTAAGAAGGGAAGGGGGGATGGGAGGGGTTACGGTGCTAGCCCAGAATTCATCCATCTGTTCTTCCATCCTTCCTGTAGTAGACGTCTTAGGAACCACTCTCTTCTACTCTTAGTTTGTGTGATTCAGGTGGAGTTAATTCCACACTTGGCTTCAGGGGTGGACATATGGATTTTGAGAATACAAGTATACATTTTTCTGCCAATTCTGAATCTGGAAGCTTCGAAAACTCCAATATTTCAGAAATAGAAAAAAAATATGGTGTATGATTTCTAAAAATACATCTATTGGAAGTAAAATTGTATACTCCTTTATCATACGTATCAACAAAGCTAAGGTGTCTACTAAATATTCAGCAAGTATTATATCCCCAAAGCCTAATCTATGAATGACCTCATTACTTTCAGAGATGAATAAAATTGTCTATCCATGCAAACAAGTCCTTGGATGCAAGTTACTACTCTTTGTGAAAACTTACTTGAAATTTTGCCTACAAGATCCTTATGCATATTCTATATGTTGATATTCTTTTGATGTTTATGGCAGAACAGCTATTTTTAACTCCTGACTCCTTTTTTTTTTTCTTTTTAATCATTCACACAGTCCTTCCTCTGAGATGTCCTGGCAATTCCATATTTCTTTTCCATCTCCAAACTTTTTATTCTGCTATTGCCTTTCTTAGTTCTATGTGGTACCAGCCCCTAGAGAAAATAAAGGGACATTTCACCTCTCCACACTCTCTTCCACCAACACAGAAGTAGCAAGGTGACAAAGACAAAAACTGTATCTGGCCCACAGAAGTGTTTTTCAAAAGCCAAATTATAACAATTTGAGGATTTAACATAAAAGTTTAACTTCCAGCTTTTCTTGAAAAGTAAGTTCCAAGTAAAGTTCCAAAAGTAAAGCCCAAGTTCTTGCATGGTAACTATTGTTAACTAAATTGTGTCCCCCCTAAAAGATGCATTGAATTCCTAACTGCTGGTACTCATGAATGCAACCTTATTTGGAAGCAGAGATTTGGAGATGTAATCAAGATGAGGTAAAATTGGATCAAGATGGGACTCAATTTAATGACTGGTGTCCTTTTAAGAAGAGGGAAATTTGGACAGAGACATAGGAGAGAACACTGTATGAATATACACAGAAATAGAGAGAATCCTTTTGTGGCAGAGATTAGAGTGATGCATCTACAGCCAAGGAACACTTAGCATAGCTGTCTACGAAGGGGCAAAGTACCTCCCATAAGGCTTCAAGAAGCACACGACTTTGCCAACACTTACATTTAGAACTTCTAACCTTCAGAACTGTGAGATAAGAATTTTCTATTGTCTTTTTTTCTAAAGATTTTATTTATTTATGTGAGACAGAGAGAACTTGAGAAGGGGGACGGTCAGAGAGAGAAGCAGACTTCCTGCTGAGCAGGGAGCCTGATGCAAGACTCGATCCTAGGACTCCAGGACCATGACCTGAGCCAAAGGCAGTCGCTTAACCAACTGAGCCACCCAGACACCCCAGGAATTTTCCATTGTCTTAAGCCACCCAGTTTATGATACTTTGTTATGCAGCTGAAGACACTAATGGGCAAGAAATGAACAAAGCTGCTCTCTTTAGATAGTGCTTATGATTTCAGTTCCAGGAGTTAAGGATAGATCCTGTCCTCTCCTATGGTTTCTGTGTCATAAATGTCTGTCTGTATGTCTGTGTCATAAAAGGCTAAATGCCAGTGTCATTTGCCATCTTAAACTCAGTCAGTTTCCCCAACTGGCATGATGCCTTTGGTCCTTTGGTAATTTGTGATATCTTAGTATTTGTATATTAATAAATTTATTTTTATTTCAAGTTGTATATTTTCTTTAACCCGGCTATCAAAAATATTTTGTTGTTGCTGCTGCTGTTTTTGATGTAGTTGTTTACATTTTGGATATTGGATTTATCTTGACAAAATGAATAAAAAAGGAAAGAAAAAGAAATATCCAGGTCTTTCCCCTGATACTGTGATATTTTGTGCTGGATAATTCTTTGTTTTAGGGACAGTCCTGTACCTTGTAAGATATTTACTGGTATCCCAAGCTTCTGTTCACTGAATGCCAGAGGCACCCTCAAGGTTGCAACAGCCCAAAATGACTACAGACATTGTTAAATATTATGGAGGGGGAGAGAGTTGGAGGTGGGGGATAAGGGAAGAGGTGGGAGTGGAATGACAAAATCTCCCTCCTGAGAACCACTGTCCTAGGCTATTTTTCACATCTAGTCTCATAAAAATAAACACAGTAGCATGCTATAACAAATGTTTCAACATAACAAATGCCTCTCAGAAAATAATGCACACTTTTGTCACCTTCTATACATCTAGCTCTAAAAATTTTCTTCTTTTAGTCTGTGACAAAAAGTGTTAGCTGTTTCCCAGTATCCCTTTGGCTGTCTGCCTTAATAAGAAGAACACTGGTATTTATTTGGGCACACTGCTGCGCAGATAGAAAACTTTATTCCCTAGCTGAGCGTGGCCAATCAAAATATGTAAATAGATGTAGATGTTGGCCACTGAGATCCGAATGGGAGTGCTAGGTGAAACTTTCAGAAAGGGCTTACTCTTATTATTTATCTTAAAGCAAGGGCTTACTCTTATTATTTCTTTTTTTGCTTTCTGCTGCCTGGAATTTTAATGTAATGGTTGGGTCTCTGGCAGCCATCCTGAGGCAATTCACTAAAAATAGAGGAAAAACAAGTCAGAAGAAGTCTGGGTCCCTGAAACAGAGCAGCTGCCATATCATTTCAGGACTGCCTCCCTTAGAACTTCAATTCAGAAGAGAAAAATAAATTTTATCTTGTTGACATCACTCTTATTTCAGGTTTCCTACCACATGGAACACAGCCTACTTGTAGTTAACAAATAGCCCATGCCAAATCTAAGAAATTCTCCCAAAGTTTATTTGGTGATTTTCAATAGCTCTCTTTAAAGTCAAAATGTTTTTTGTAATATGACAATAATAATATCTATCTTATGTTTCAGATCAGAGATAATGTATATAAAGCACCTAACACACTGCCTATATGATAGATATATTGCTATAATCAACCATGAGGGCGATTATAACCATTGTAATTATTATCAGATCTGAGAATATCTTCATTTAGAATTCCTATGATCCAGGAAAATTATTCTAATGGTCTTTACAGAGTTTTTTTTTGGGTGGCTAGGATATCTGGCTGAATGAAACTTACACGTATGACTTAACTGTTTTCTTTCGTGTTATAGATAAGTATAATATTACATACACAAATTAATATTTTAAAAATGGTTTGGGGTTCCCAAAATGTTATGATATTTAGTATTTTAAATTCAAGTATGGTTATTTCCTATAACACTAGATCTGACATCCGGCATCACCAATCTTATTTTAAAATTTAGAGATGCCTCGCTACCATTTCTAGAGAATCTGATTTGATTCTTGGATTCAGCCTAAACATTGGAATGTTTTTAGAGCTCTCCAGTTGGTTAAAATCCATAGCAAAGTTTGGAAACCACTGCTTTACACAATAGTCACAACAGGTAGTTTTCCTACTGTTTGCTACAGTTGTCAGAAATCAAGAGCCTTGTACCTGAAAGGAGTGAGCAAATGTTAGCTCTCCAGGTTGCCAGAGTGCTAATCAAAGTAATTATAAGATTCGATTTTTTTTTTAAGATTTTATTTATTTATTTCCCAGAGATCACAAGTAGGCCGAGAGACAGGCAGAGAGAGAGAAAGGGAAGAAGGCTCCCCGCTGAGCAGAGAGCCTGATGAGGGTCTCTATCCCAGGACTCCAGGATCATGACCTGAGCTGAAGGCAGAGGCTTAACCCACTGAGCCACCCAGGTGCCCCATGATTTGCTTATTTTTTTTTTCCATCATATTCTTCTCTTCTGATATTCTTCTCTCCCTATCAATCATTAGCCATTCTAAAATAGGAAAGGGATTTTCTATTCAATTTTTTTAAAAACGTTATATGAACCCTCTGAGTAACAGTTGAAAAGAGACTGTTAGATGGCTTAGCATCAGAATGGATTCTTATGGCATTTTTAGCCACAATTGTTTTGACTCCCAACCTATTGTTTTTCTTACTTCTAGTATTGACCTTTGTCACTACTACCACTGTTTTGTTTGTTTGTTTGTTTTCAGACTAAAACTGAAGGGCAGTTAAGAAAACAAAGGAAAAAAATCATTACCTCTTTGTGCACCTTGGAAACTTTTTTTTCTTTAATTTTATTAATTTTCTTTAATTTTATTTTTTTCAGTGTTCCAAAATTCATTTTTTGTGCACCACACCCAGTGCTCTATGCAATACATGCTGTTTTATAGCAAATTACAAGATGAAATAAAACAATACAAAATGAGGAAGTGATATTCTGTTTTTTTAATATCCATTTTCTATGAAAAATAATTCATTACAGCATTGCTCCACCTCCCTCAAAACTCAACTTGCTAAAAAGTTATAGTTTATAACAATCCAATTTTTATGCCTGGAGGTTGTTTTAAAATACACAAAAAGTATGTTATTGCTTGTCCTAAGTAGATATTATGAGCTAGGATTTAAAAGAAAACATTATATATACCCAATTGCTGATGTCAAACAGGTTTTAAAGTGACTCAGCTTTAATGATAGAAAACGGAATTTGAGGGGCACCTGGGCGGCTCAGTGGGTTAAGCCTCTGCCTTCAGCTGGGTCATGGGATCGAGCCCTGCATCGGGCTCTCTGTTCAGTGGGGAGCCTGCTTCCCCCTCTCTCTCTGCCTTCTTCTCTGCCTACTTGTGATCTCTGTCAAATAAATAAATTAAATCTTTAAAAAAAAAAAAAGAAAGAAAGAAAATAGAATTTGCAAATTGAACACAAAACATTTTTATTTGAAAAGGTCAAAAGTGTATTCCTTTAACTTGGTTGTAAATTTTTTTTAACTTTTGGGGGAGAGACTCTCACACAAAATACATTAACAAGGTTGTTGTAACAAGGAAACATCCATGTTAACATCTCTACAGTACCCTCCAGTTACTTCTCAATCCCACTCTTCCTTCCTGCAAGAGATAATCAACAGCCTGACTTTTATGGTAAATATTTACTGACTTTTCTTTATAGATTTGCTCATTAAGCATATATCTATAAACACTAGAATTAGTTATGTCTGATTTAGAAAATATGTGTATATTTATAATTTATATAAAATGTATGTAAATTTTATGTAAATGAAACTCTTTCGGTCTGTCCTCTTTCCATCCATGCTATGCTTGTAAGATCCATTCATATAATTTCCTATAGTTGTAGCTCACTAAATTAATGCTACACATTATTTCATTGTGTTAGTATACCACAGTCTATTCATTAACCTTCAGAAAAATTTGATTGTATTCAGTTTGAGGATATGATAAATAAGACTCTTATGAATATTCTAGTACATGTCTTTTAGCGCATCCAACAAAGGTTGGTGTAAAAAAGACCCTGACATGAAGGGAACTATGGAAATGAATAATAGAGGAGCAGTGAAAAATAATATTATTTAATTTGGGACACCTAGGTGGCTCAGTCGCCGAAGCCTCCAACTCTTGATTTCAGCTCAGGTCATGATCTCACGTGAGATCTGTGAGATGGAGTTCTGCATCCAGCTCTGTGCTCAGCAGGGAATCTGCTAGAGATTCTCTTTCTCCTTCTCCCTTGAGTGTGTAAATGCTCTCTCTCTCTCTCTCAAATGAATAAATCTTAAAAATATATATATTCCTTAATTCATACAAAGATGAATGTCTAGGAGACTGAGAAGCACCCTATCACTTCAGCAAGAAATCACAATTCCTTACCCAGTTTTGCATCTGGGCTAGTTCTTAGACCCAAATCCAGGGACTGGAGAAAAAGCTGGATCCTCAGGAGGCAGAACACAGTTATACCATGGCAATTGTTTGCAGTTATGATTTTCTGAGTTCTTTCTCAGGGCAACATATAGACATTTATTCAGGTTACCATCCACTGGCAAACAAACAAACATACAAAACCAAAAAAACAACACACACACACACACACACACACACACACACACACACACACATCCAAATATTTTGAGGACTTTTGGACACAGGTTTGGAGTGATATTGATACCAGTGAGCCTGAAGCATCATCATGGCCTGCTGATCAGGATAAAGATTGATGTGGGGGCAGGTAATAAATAGTGTCCTGACCCAACCCCAGCTCGTAGTGGGTCCATTGGGTCCACAGACTGAACTGGTGATCATTTCTCTGTTCCTCAATATATAATTGTAAGGCACAACAAATGGTTGTTGGCAGAACCATAGTACTGGTTCCTTGGCCTGTGGGGTAAGAGCTATCATAAGTGGGGAATTCAAAGTGGCAGCTGCTGAAACTGTCAATACCCTCTTCTGCCACAGTAATAAGTAAAAATGATACTCCTCCTAGAGTTAATAATGGAGGTTATTATCACATTTAAAGATCTAAAGGATGCGAGAGTAATAGCCTCATCTTACACCTATTTAATTTTCCAGTTTGGCTCCCACATGGGTCAGACATATCCAGGGTGATATAGTAGATTACCTCAAATTTGAGCAATTAATAGCTTATTTGCAACTGTGGTGCCTGATGCAGTATTTTAGCTAGATAATAGATTAACTAGAGTATATAAACATAGTCTCAGGTATACAGCCAATGATCTCACAAATGCATGCTTTTTCATGTCTGTGGAAAGGGGAACCAGAAATAGTTCATATTCACATGAGATAGATAAAGCAAATATTATCTTGCACATGGCTATGTTAATTTCTTCCATCTCCATCACAATAGAGTCAAAAGGGACCCCAACCACTTGCACATTTCGCGTGAATTCCACATTTCACCATATTATCGAAATCAATTAATCAGACCAAATGAATAAAAAGAGACAAATCCTTGGAGGCTATGATACAACACATGAAATTTTGTTACTTGGGACACACAACCCAGCAGACGGTCTAATGTAAGAGACACCTGTGATGAGATGTACTGTGTAGAGTTTATGACAATGTTCAATAGAATTCCAACGCATACCCCTGAGGTTCTAAGAGAAGGCGGAATATTATATACCAATTGTAAAACATCCCCTGGTAAAGATGGTAAAGATGGACCAGGAGCCTGGCTAGGGGTTATTAAGCAACCATGTAGCTCATCTTGAGCTGAGTTCCATTAGATCCACCAAGTCAAAACACCAGGTGGAATCTGCACCAATTCACCATGAGATGAAAGTCAGTCATTTTGAATCAGATAGAAGAAGGGCAAAGCGTATGAACCACAAGGCCAGGCAAACTGGGCCTGATGCCGTATATCCCACTCTTGCACCTAACCCTTTCCCTTGGCTCACTCTCTGGTCTCTAAGAGGAAAGCGATGGTGAGCATGTAAGGCAGAATAATGAACCCTCAAAGATATCCACATCCTAATCTTCAGAAACTGTGAATATGCTAGGTTATATGGTATAGTGGATTGCATAGTACCCCCTAAAAATCCATGTCCACCAGGAACCTCAAAATATGACCTCACATGGGAATAAAATCCTTGTATTTAATAATTAAGGATAAAGATGAGATAATAATGGTTTAGGGTAGACTCTAAATCCAATGGAAGTATCCTTATAAGAAACAGAAAAGGACACACACTAATACAGAGAAGAAGGGGATGTAAAGATAATGGCAGAAATTGTAGTCATGTGTTTATAAGTCAAATACCAAGGATGGCCACCAGTAGCTTCCAGCAGCTAGGAGAAAAACACAGAATGGTTTTTCCTTCAGAGGTTCTAGAGGGACTCAATCCTGTGAACACCTTGATTTTGGTTATCTGGATTCCTAAACTGTAAGAAAATAAACCTCTATGGTTTTAGGCCACCCAGTTTGTGTTAATTCATTAGAGCAGCTCTAGAAGATTAATTCACATAACAAACAGGAATTAAGGTTATAAATAGAAATAAAGTTGCTCTCAGCTAACCTTGAGATGGAGAGATTATTCCAGATCATCCAAGTGAACTCAGTGTCATCATCCAGATCCTTGAATTTGTAAGCGGTAGCAGAAGAGAGAGAAGCAGGGAGATGGCAGCATGAGAAGGAATCTGCCTGCCTGTGATGGCTTTGAAGGTAGAGGAATGAGCCCACGTGCCAAGGCAAGCAGGTAGCCTCTAGAAGCTGGAAAAGCCAAGAAAGTAGATACTTCTGTAAAGTTTAAGGAAGGAAATCAGTCCTGCTGATGCTTTCTTTTAACACAGTGAATATCCTCATTGTCCCATGAGAAGTAATTGTATACTTAAATCCCTTCTTGTACCTTTACTCCTGTTGTTCCTTTTGCATGGGGCTTGGACAGTTTCCCCTGTCCATATTTTATCCATTTTTCAAACATAATTCAAGTACATCCTCCTCCAAAAAGGCTTTTTTGGCCACTTTAGTCCTAACTAAATGTCCCCTTCTCAAATTTTCAATAATATTAATAATCTAGATCATATAATCTAATTCATTCATATATTTTTATCCTATATCCTACTGACTAATATGCTAAGCTTGTCTTCCCAAATAAGTTTCAAGCAGTATCAGTCAGAGTCCCAAGCAGAAACAGATGGCAATGGTACACACAAAGTAAGGCAATTTGAGGAGGATTTATTCCCAAAGGGACTGTTTGTAAAGGTGAGGGCAAGGTGAAATGCAAGGGATTGTGGAATAACCTGGATGGAGTAAGAGCAGTTTAATACCATCCCTAGGCAAGAAGGCATAAGAGGGAAGGACCAGCTGCAGAACTTGGAAGGAGAAACGGTAAATTGTAATCAGCTGCCTTGAGAAGAACAGTGACCATTGGTTCAGAGGACAGATAGTCCTGCATGGTAACTGAAAGGAATTAATATCTTGGTCTCACTCTGGTTGGTGCTTTCATTGACAAGCCCAATTAAAATCATAAGACAAAGTAGTCCTGTTAACATAGTTCATATGGTTCTGCCTCCTGGGAAAAAGAACAGTGTGGAAAATATTGGAGAATGGATTAGTAGAGGCAACAGAATAAGGGCTTTAGTATCATTCAAACTGTTCCGAGGTCCTAACAGGACTATAGGAATAATGTATAAATATGCATTTATAAATACTCATTAATTGTATCTAATGTAATACAAGAAAAAGTAGCTACGTGATTTTGTTAATTAAATAAATGTTAATTACTTACTGTGTGATAAGTACTCTTCTTTAAGTCCTAAGGATATAGTGGTAAACACAACAAAAAGAAAAAAAAAAAAAAAACCTGGTTCTTAGAGATTGCACATGTCATGTAGCAAGAACATAGGACAGAGCTATAAAATACTTTGTTATATGCCAGAGATGTGCCCAAATAGATTCCAAATCTCATAATCAAAACCTTCCTCTAAATAGTTTAGTGATTTATAAAAAGCCCATTATGAGAAAAATAGATGAATCTCTTTAAAAGTTAATATGTGGACTTTTAAAAAAAATAGTGCTAAAAATTACAATAAATTGTTTTTATTTATTTTTTATGTTCTATTTTTTAAATATTTTATTTATTTGACAGAGAAGAGAGAAATCACAACTAGGCAGAGAGGCAGGCAGAGGGGGGGGGGGGGAAGCAGGCTCCCCGCTGAGCAGAGAGTCTGATGTGGGGCTTTGATCCCAGGACCCTGAGATCATGACCTGAGCCAAAGGCAGAGGCTTAACCCACTGAGCCACCCAGGTGCCCCTAAACTGTGTTTTTAAATGTCATTAATTGTTTGTATAAATCCCCCATTGTGTTTGCTTAATAATAGATGAACATGTACAGATTTGATATGTAAATTAGAGCCTTCAACCCAAAACCTCATGTGATGTGAGTGTATTTTGATACAAATAAATTCCACAGATGCATAGTATTACAGCTTTCAACTAATCTCTAGCCAAGCTTCAGCTTAATTTGGCCCCATGCATTACTTCTTTGATGAAGATCTTTTTGCTATGAAAATTAGGTATGAAATTCTTCAATTTTAATGCTGAACATAGTCCCTTTTCGTTGTTCCATGACAGACCAACAGTTCTCCAATAGGATAGTTGAAATTTTTCAAATGTTACATAAGAAAATTGCTTTAACTTAGTTACCCTTCGAAAACATTAATTTTCGGGGTTCTTATAAATATATGTTAGCTCCTTTTGTTAAGCCTGAGTAACTCTCCATTTGTACGTAAGTTTCCCAAAACCCTCTTTATCAAGATATTCAAGGTCATTAGATATTTATTAATCAAAATTTCCAACAATTAAAGAGACACTTAAGGACCTGTAATTAATCTTCATGGACAGGATCATTGTCACAGGTATTCATTATCAATTATTTTCAGGCAGTAAACCTAATTATTATTGTATACCAAATACATAGAAAGCACTATGTTAGGAACTTTGAAGAGAAAAAGATATATAGAGTATAGAAAATGTCCTTAAGTGTCTAACCTAGTTTTCATGAAAACATAGGTGGGGAGAAGCTAACTGTAACTCAAGAAAAAATGTAATTCTGAGGTCCCTATATGTTGAAATTTAAAAAGATACTAACTATACATAAACAAGAAATCCTTCAGGGGAGATAGATATTTGAGCTGATCCCTACAGACGGGGGTTTGATTTGTTTTTTTTCTAATATGGAAGAAGATAACATTTTAGGAAGAGAAAAAGACATAACAGAAAGGCAGGTATTTGAAAGTATGGGGCTTTGGTTAACGAGGTTTTTGCTTGGACAAATAAATCTGTTTGGTTTTGTCCATTAGGAAGACATTATGTGGAAAATTTCCAAGACCACTTTCTTCCCATTGCATCTGAAAATATTTATATTATTCACAGCCAGAAAAATTATATTCACTTGTTTCTTTGTAAAAGCAGATCATTATTTACAAGATCAATAGTTTTAAACAATTAAATGTAATAGATAAAACTCTTATGAAATATGAAATGTTAGCTATTTAATCAATTATAAAATCTTTCTTCTCTGTTCATCAAAAATTCTATCAATCCTTTAAGAACTTATTTCTTCATCTTCAGACCAGAATTTCCCTCTCTTTATTTTGTGTTTCTATAAACATTTGTATGTGTTTCATGACAAATAACCACATTATATATTGCTTTTAGAATTTACACCCAGCTAATATTTGTTTATCTTCAAATACTGAATTTTCTATCAAACAGTAAACATTATGTAACAGGTCATATTTGTCTTTTCCCTTTCAGTTCTCAAAAGCATAAAGGTAACTTTGATTCTTAATCATAAGATTTGCATTAAACTGAATAATCAGTGTATTTGTTTCTCCTTTCACTTAAATGTATACTTGTAAATTGCAAAAATATTAGGATATGTATTCACATGTAGAGTATATTTTAAAATCATGACATTATTTCTTATGTAGTCTTTCTCAAATACTTGCAAAGACATAAATAATAAATTGCATAAAATTTTATTTTTATTTTGAAAAGTACTGGTTCATGTCAAATGTCCCTAGTACAAGAATGTCTCAGTGAATAATTTTTACACACTTATGAACTATTCCTTCTCAAGTAATATAGTCAAGAGATTTTTGAGAGTTATGATTCTACTAAATAAAAAATAAAAACGAAGAGGTGCAAACAAAGAAAACTATTTGTTAAAACACATAGCTTTGTAAAAATTATAACTTAACTATAATTACAGTGACATGCTGCCCGGTTAATCTTGCCCAACAGCTCATTTTAGGAATTGGCAAGTATGTTTTATAACTTTAATTAAATTTTTACTCAGTGCTAAAATAATGGCTCTTAAAGCTACACAGCTTACCAAAGAGTTATGTACAGTTACAGATGGTGAAAATATTTGTACTGCAGATCTACTGTCTTCTCCATTTCCAAATTTACAGTTTTCTGATCAGCAAATCCTAGACTACATACAATCATGTTCAGTTCATGACATAATTGACAAGGCAGCAAAAATACTGATCATATCAGTTGAATCACTGTATGGTGTACACATGGCTGATTAAGTTTTGGTGAGAAAAGTAGGAAACCATTATGATACTCTGATAATACAGAATGAAAGAAGGTGAAACTGTTTGGAAATCATAATTTAGGTTAAAAGGTAGTTCTCTGTGTGTATTTTTGGTTCTGTTAATGTGATTTGTTGTTGTGTTACCTTAAGGTAACAGGATTTGTGGGCATTTGAAAGAATTTCCTCCAAATAATTTCGTCTTCTATCCTTTAAATTTTGCTATTAGTAATTGTGTTTTTTGATTTAAATATTGGAAATCTAAGTGCTTCTGAAATGTATTGGGTCCCTAAACACCTAAAAATGTGTTTGTTAGAATGTTTTTTGGGGGGAATTACATGAGGGTATGGAATGAGGATGTTGTATAACTGGAGCTTGTATATAGTTTCTCACGGCCTTTGAATTTGACAGAGAGGGATAAAATTCTGTGGTAGAAATTTGAGATATCAAACACAACCTATTGAAGAATTTTTCTAGTCATTTGAGGGTGGTCATGGTACATAGTTCTGCTCAAAGAGTCGTAGGTGATAGTTTGCTAGGTGGGATTTCTGAGACTATGAAGACTTTTTTAGTTAAAAAAAAAAAGGAGGGCAGATTCAACTTATACACCACTTTATGTCTTTTTCCGTCTGTTTTTCCTTTTTTTCCTAACTCATCTTGCTTGGAATGCTGATTAGAGACTATGTTGCAGTCATGAAGAAACAAACATGCGAAAAATATTAAAGCATAAAGTGAGACAACCCTGTACCTCTAAAGGCATATGCTTGAGGACTTCCTTAAAAAGGACTTCTTATGGCTTAAAACTAATAGACTTCTATCTGAGTCAAGCACGTTAATGCAGAGTTTTCTATTGTGTGTAACCAAGTGAAATTCTTACAGATACACTTTCAATCTCCCCATGCAGAGGACTGACTCCCCATTACTTACTAATCCTGTTGCAGTGCCAAAGCCAATTGGATAACCCAGGAGAATGTCAATGTCACACTGCTTAATACTGATACCAATGTTGGAAAGTTTTTGTAAAGGTGAAGGATTCTAAAACTATCCTGAATGTTTATTATGGAAGTTTATTCAACATAAAAAATGCCACACATGAACAACATAATGCTCAAGGTGTTTTTTTCATGGACTATTTAAACAATTATTTAGGGCAAAGAATTCCCATCTGTATGTCTTTTTTCTCCTTGTTTTGTTTTGTTTTGTTTTGCGGGGGTGGGGGGGCAGGTTTCATAATGTAGTGTCTGCCAGAATAAGGTAAAAGAAATCCTATTTTGGCCCATAATGGTGCATGACAAAATATCATGAAACAAAAGTAAAAGAATTGAAAAAGGAATTTCTTGACCTGAATTTATTCTTCATATTATGGTTGACAGCATAATGAGAGATGACAGTAAAAAATGATCTGTCAGTGAAAATGATCCAGTATTTTCTGCAGTTTTGCATTATGCTATGAAATCATAATTTAGATTTTTAAAAAGTATGAAATTAAATCTTTAACAATATAGTAGAAGGAATGTATTTAGCAGGTGAGAATTATTTCTGTACTTAATTCTATCCAAGATTAACTATGTTAATGACTAATTTAATGGAACTACAGTTTTCTTATTTAGATTAACTTTCTGTGTAAAATACGTTAACAGTATTCGGCAGAAGAGTTTAATGCAGAAGACTTGAAATAAAATATTAGCATGAAGAGTTTCATAATTATATTTTGTCCAACAAGAGACAGAATATTTAGTCAAGGCAAATTAGAGCAAGAGAAATGGAAATTTGTCTTTGAAAAGATTAAATATGTCCACATTGGGTAAAAGCATCTCAAAGAATTTAAAAATCCAAAGTGCTGTAAAACATTACCAAAATGTGCTTGAATATGCAGTATGGCTTACATATGCAGTGTTGGTTAAAAAGAAACATTCAAATCAGTTATCAAATTTAGAATTTTTAACAGATTTGGAAGAGGGAGTCTGTTTTAGCAGTAAGGGCATGGAATTCATGTATTAGTTACAAGGCTGGGAAACAAACTGAACTGAACTCATTTTGTGACCTAAAGCATATCTCCTCTCCATCTTGATTTCCTTAGCTGTAAAACTGAGCCAGTAGAGATCAATGGTCCTTGTTTCCTTAACCTGCCTTACTCCATAGGCAGGAAGTTCCCTTGAAAGTCAGTGCAGAGAAGGTTGAGAAAAGGCCACTGGAAACAGTATTATTGCACATGAAGTTTCATGTATAAGCCCTGGGTTTTACTGTTATAATAATGACAACTTGCAACTTTGATCATCTTTGATTTATAGTCAAGCACAGCTATTTAATTACAAATATGTATTTTCATTTAGTGGTTTCATGGCAGAATTGATTTTATATTGTCAATAATATACTTATGCACATGCATATTCTTCTTTATAATGTCACCAAAATAGATGACAATTTGTAGTAAATTATTTCTAGATACCTTTATAGTACCAAGCATATGATATAACTGTATATCAAGCTGAATAAGACACATCTATGTTTCTTTAAAAATAGGGGATTATTGCTACTTAGAGCTAAGATTATTTTACGGTGTGGTGTGAATTTTGGTGGTGCTGTTTTAAATGATTATTGGATTGTGTAGTAGTAGGGATTGTCATCTTCCAGAAAGGTGATGGTGAATTCATGATTACCTTCCTTCCTCTTTCTTTCCCTCTTTCCTTCTTTCCATTATTCCTTCTTTTCTTTCTGCCCCTCCTGTCTCCTTCTCTTGCTCCTTGTATCTGTCCCCACCTGTCTTCCTCCATCCAGTCCATCTCTTTCTTCTCTCCTGTCACCTTTTCATCTTGTCTCCTTCCTATCCCATATCCTCACATCTCTTTTCTTTCTGTCCTGCTTCAATCCCAACCATCTATCCTCTTTGCTTCCCTTGCTTCCTTTCACGAGTCCTTCCTCCTTTCCATCCGTACATTCATGTATTTATCCTCCATGCTTTCTTTTATTCTTTCTTAAAACAAACACTTATTGAAGACTTACTACATGCCAGATGGCATGACCAATATTAGACATCCTGAAATAAATAATACATGATCTCCAAGGAACTGAATGTCTACAAGGAGGAAAGAACAATGTAAGACTTATTAGTAAAAACATACAGAGGAAAGAAGTATGGGTTGGAAAAATGAGGATTGTGCACAATATTCCACTTCTATCCTCCGTTTCTACTTTCAGAGACCACTTTACAGATACCTAGTGTCACCAATGAGCGTCTCCCCTACTGTGACACACTATGTTAGATATTATCACAACTGCTAAAAATTTCTTTCTGCAGATCTCAGTTCTTTCTTTTAATATCTCATTGTATTGTCCTAAGAAAGTTCGTTCTGAAGAGACCTTGAATTAGTCAAGCACCAGAGATTTACCTGGGCTTCTCAAATCCTACATATTCTTAAGAAAGACCTGTCTTCATGCCTGGCCCTTGGTTCAGCTCCAGGGAACTGACCCCAAACCTTGGAATATCTTGCCTGATAAGCATGTTTTTGTTTACCTGAAGTCTTGGGCCATTCTATCAATCTGACATCTTAAGGGCCTGGAGACTGAGTAGGTGAGGTCAGCTATATGAGCATTGCATGCCTATGTGACTGATTAACAGTAAAAACTTTGGACACCAAGTCTCAGATTAACTTGCCTGGTCAGCAGCACTTCACATGTGGTCACATGTTGTTTGGAGAAAAATTAAGCCTGTCTCCATGTGGCTATATTGGGATGGGACATGCAGAAGCTTATGCTTGGTTCTCCTGAACTTTGCACCCATATGTCTTTTCCCTTTGCTGATTTTAATGTATATCCTTTCACCGCAATAAGCTATAACAATAAGTATAATAACAACTTTATGAGTCTTGGGAGACCTAGTAAATCATGAAGCCTAAAGGTGGTCTTGGGGACCCTTAAGATGCTAAGAGTTAACTATTCCATTCACTACACTTTCTACCGACAATATGTAGTACTAGAGTTACGCAGTATGGTACCGTTGAGTGCAATTAGGTAAAAGTGTATGGAATCACTTTGTTTTGTTTCTTACAACTTCATGTGGATCCACATGTATAATAAAATACATCTCAAGAACTCAAAACTTTTTTAAATACACTCTTTGAGCTGTACCCTAAAAGTTGTGCTTTTTATTTTATGTCAATTACCCCCCCCCAAAAAAGAGTTTATTTTAAAATCTCTGGATTCTGACACAGATATTCTAAGAACTTGGAGAACATGCCACTACTATCAGTAATAGAGTTTGAAAAAATTTCTAAATTACTTTATTACAAGATCCTGGTCCTTGCCCTTCCTATAGTAGCCAGAAACATTTATGCATTCTTTTGATTTTAGTTTTTATTAGTAAATCAACTTTTCATGCTTTTCTACTAAGGTTTAATGTGTTCTCTAGAGGTTCCCTAATCCCTCCCACATACAGGCTTTTGTAGGGTGGCCTCATCTTTCTGCCAGAGGTACTCAAACAGGCTGTTAAGCCAGTTAGACACAAACTGGAATCCCTCCTTCAAAATAAAGACAGATTTAATAGTCCTACTAAATCAACTCAAAATATATTAACTAAGTGCTTATTTAATGCTAATGTTTTACCAGGAATCACAGAAGTTACTAAATTATATAAAACATGATGCATACCTTCAGGAACAATATTATAGCCCTGCTGCTTGCTAGCTCTGTGGTGCCGGTTAGGTTTCTTAGCTTCTTTGAACCTTAGTTCTCTTGAATATAGAATAGTGAAAATAAAAGTTTTTACATTACAAGTCTGAGAATTAAATACATTTCAAAGTGTAATATAACAATACAAAGAAAGTGACCTAATGGGTGGAAAAGAGTATATACACCATGGGCTGCAGAAAAGCAGAGAAAAACAATGATTAGTCAGGGAATTTTAAAGACTGTGGGACATGAGTAACCTGTGGAGAAATTAGGTGGAGGTAGAGGAATATAAAACACTAATAACAAGGGAGGATGTTTGGCATTGGGCTAGAAATGATAGTGAATTAACAATGTTATGGTGGGACATGAGGATATATAGATGAAGAGTACAATTATAGAGAGCTTTTCATAATAAATAAAGTTTAGATATTTTATCCAAGAAGTAATAAAAAGCTTCTAAAATTTCTAATATGGGCACAATAAAAACTTGGCATTTCTAAGAATATGAATATGATATTGATCAGTAAGATAGTTTAGAGTTACATAGTCTTAAAAGAAGAAAAATGTAGGAGACTACTTTGATGATCCAGATACGAATTGATTCATTGCCAGAAGCAAGGGAAACAAATCATAAGAGGCTCTTAATGAGAGAATAAACAGGGTTGTTGGAGGAAGGAAGGTGGAAGATGGCTAGAGGGGTAATGGATGTTAAGGAGGGCACTTTTGATGAGTACTGGATGTGGTATGTAAGTGATCAATCACTGAATTCTACTCCTGAAACCAATATTGCACTCTATGTTCATGAACTAAAATTTAAATTAAAAAAAAAATAGATATGAAGTGATACAAGTCTGAAATCTTAAAGTTTGGACCCAAGAAATAGAATGAAAGAAATTAAACTAAATCATTATGGTAAATTAATAATTTAATCTATGTGTGCCTGGGTGGCTCTGTCAGTTAAACATCCAATTCTTGATTTCTGCTCAGGTCATGGTCTCAGGAAATCGACCTGCATCAGGTTCTGTGCTGGGCATAGAGCTTGCTTAAGAGTCTCTCTCTCTGTGTCCCTCCCCCTTCTTCCCTCTCCAATAAATAAATAAATAAATAGATAAATAGATAAATAAATAAATAAATAAATTGACCTAATACATTATTTTTATTGAAGTATAATTAACATTCCATATTATGTTTTATTTCATGCATACAGTATAATGATTAAACAATTTTATGCATTAATCAGTGCTCATCATGATAAGAGTATTCTTGACTCCTTTTATCTAATTCATCCATTGCCCCCACATGCACTTCTCCTCTGGCAACCACCAGTTTGTTTTCTATATTTTAAAGGGTCTAGGTTTTTTGTTTGCCTCTTTTTATTTCTTTGTTCATTTGTTTTGTTTCTAAAATTCCACATATGAGTAAAATCATAGGGTATTTGTCTTTCTTTGACTTATTTGATGTAACATTATACCCTCTAGATTCATTCATGTTGCTACAAATGGCAAGACCTCATTCTTTTTATGGCTGAATAATTTTCTATCATATATATATATATATATATATATATATATATATATATATATATATCACACCTTCTTTTTCCATTAACCTATCAATGAACCTTTGAGTTGTTTCCATAACTTGGTTATTGTAAATAATGCTGTAATTAACATAAGAGTCATATATCTTTTCCAAATTAGTGTTTTGTTTTCTTCAGGTGAATACCTAGGAGGGGAATTACTGAATCATATAGCAATTCTATTTTTAATTTTTTGAAGAACCTCCATACTGTTTTCCACAGTGGCTGCACCAATTTGCATTTCTACCAACAGTGCATAAGGGTTTCCTGTTCTCCACATACTCACTAACACTTGCTATTTCTTGTCTTTTTGGTTTTAGCCATTCTGATGGGTGTAAGGTGATATCTCATTATGATTTTGATTTGTGTTTCCCTGATGATTAGCAATGCTGAATATCTTTTCAGCTGCCTGTTGGCCATTTGTGTCTTCTTTGGAAAATTTTTAATTGGATTATTTGTTTTGGGGGGGGTGTTTTGTAAATTATTTTTTATTTTTTAATTTTTTTTAAGATTTTATTTATTTGACAGATAGAGATCACAAGTAGGCAGATAGGCGAGGGGAGGGTGGGGAAGCAGGCTCTCTGCTGAGGAGAGACAGATACATCACTTGTAAATGTCTTCTTCTATTCAGTAGGTTGCCTTGTTGTTTTGTTGATGATTTCCTTCACCGTGCAAAAGCTTTTTATTTTGGTATAGCCCCAATTGTTTAATTTTGTTTTTGTTTCCCTTGCCTGAGGAGTCATATCTAGAAAAATATTTCCATGGCCAATCTCAAAGAAATTACTGCCTGTGTTTTCTTCTAGGATGTTTTGATTGCAGGTCTCACGGTTAGGTCTTTAATCCACTTTGAGTTTATTTTTGTATGTGGTGTAAGAAAGTGGTCCAGTTTCATTCATTTGTATGTAGCTGTCCAGTTTTCCCAGCACTATTTGTTGAATAGACTGTCTTTCCCCAATGTATATTCTTACCTTCTTTGTCATAGATTAATTGACCATAAGTGTGAATTTATTTCTGGGCTCTGTATTCTATTCCATTGATCAGCGTGTCTCTTTGACCAAATACTTATTAAATGGTGATAATAAGATCCGTGGGTTTTTTTCCCCTTTATTAAAGAGGATATATGTTGGGGCACCTGGGTGGCTCAGTGGGTTAAAGCCTCTGCCTTCGGCCCAGGTCATGATCCCAGGGTCCTGGGATCGAGCCCCACATCTGGCTCTCTGATCAGCAGGGAGTCTGCTTCCCTTCCTCTCTCTCTGCCTGCCTCTCTGCCTACTTGTGACCTCTGTCTGTCAAATAAATAAAGAAAATCTTTAAAAAAAAAAAAAAGAGGATATATGTTGATTTAATGGTTCACTAATGGTCTGTAACTGTTACACATCATTATTTCCTTTTATGGGAATTTATTGTTTTCTTTTCATGAGATGAAGGAGTGACTCATTATTAGTAACAATATATCAAATATACACTGAATTATTTACTAAATTTGTTACACAATGATCTTGAAACTAATCACAAAGCAAATAATTAAGTATATATACTACATACTCTATTAGGTATGGTATATGATATTTTATTTATAAGATATTATTTTAGGATTTGAGGCTTGAATATCTCCTATTTTTGTTTTCATTTTTGCAACTAGATAAATACAAACACTGCAATACTAACACAAAACACTTCTGTCATCCCCTGAATTTCCCACTGGGCCCTCTATAAGCAATCCTTTTCTTCACTCTCTACCCTCTGACAGCCATTTATCTATTTCTATTTGTTTTACCTTTTTAAGAGTAATTTTCTTTCAATGGAATCACATAGTTAGTATGATTTTATGACTGACTTCTTGGATTTAGTTCAATGTTTTAGAGAATCATGCATATTGTTGATTATCAGTTGTTCCATTTTATTCCTGTTGTATGAATAAACCACAGTTCTTTCATCCATTCACAGGTTTTTGGAACTTTGGGGACTGTTATGAATAAAGCCGCTATGAACATTTATATGCAAGGCTCTGTTTGGACTTCTGTTGGGGCATGTGGTAAAATATAAGCTTAATTTTATGTGAAAGTCGTTATAAAAAAACTTTATAACTTTTGTGGGAAACTAATTTCAATAGTGGCTGTACCATGCTTTATTGCTACCAGCAATGTAAGAGAATTTCACCTATCCAACAGCTTCATCAAAACTTGGCATTGTCAGGATGCCTGGGTGGCTCAGTTGGTTAAGCATCTTTCTCTGGATCAGGTCATGATCTCAGGGTCCTGAGATCAAGCCCTGCCCCAGGCTCCCTGCTCAATGGGGAGCCTGCTTCTCCCTCTGCCTGCTGCTCCCACTGCTTGTTCTCTCTCCATCTCTCTCCCTCTGACAAATAAATAAGTTAAAATCTTTAAACAAAACAAAACGTAGCATAGTCAAACACATCTTTTTTAAATTTCAGCCATTGGGAATGAAGTAGAAGCTAATTTTGGTTTTTGTTTTGCTTAATAATTTTTGGACATATTTTCAAGTACTTATTGACATCATTGTATCATCTTTAGCATGGTGTTTACTCAAATATACTACACATTTTTATTGATTTTTGTCTTCTTATTACTGACTTCAAGAAAACTTTATACATTTCAGATAGAGGTACCTTTTTTTTTTAATTTTTTATTTTTTATAAACATATATTTTTATCCCCAGGGGTACAGGTCTGTGAATCACCAGGTTTACACACTTCACAGCACTCACCAAAGCATATGAATTACAGTTTTCCTCAATCTTTGGCTTGCTTTTTATTTTCTCAAATGTTTTTAATATTTTTGAATTCCAGTTCATCATTTTTTTTCTTTATAATGTGGGTTTTTTTTTTCCTGTGTGTTCTATTTAAGAAATCTTTGCCTAAGTCAAAATCATTAAGTCTTTTTACTGTTTTCTTCTAGAAATTTTATAGATTTAGCTTTCATGTTTAGATATAGAATCTATTTTGATTTAATCTGTGTAAAGTGTGATATAGGGTTGATTTTTTTTTCCATATGGATTTTAATTGTTCTAGCACCAATTATTGAAAAGACTATCCTTTCTTCATTAAATTATCTAGGCTCATTTGTTGAAAACCTAATTGTCATAGATATTTGGGTCTATTTCTGAACTCCCCCTTTGGTTTCATTGATTTATGTATCTTTTTACATAACATCTCATTGCGTTCATTAATGTAACATTGTAGTGAGCATTGAAATCATGTAATGTAAATCCTCCCACTTAGTTCTTCACTTTTCAAATTGTTTTGACTATTTTAGGTAGGGTGGGATTAATAATACATTTTGGAATTGGCTTGTTAATTTCTATAAAACTCTGTTGGAATTTTTATTATTATTGTACTGAATCTATAGACCAATTTGAGGTTAAATTAATGTTAAATTGACATTTAAACAACATTAAGTATTTTGATCTATGAACATTGGTATCTTTCCATTTATTTATGCCTCCTTGAAATTTTTCCAAAAACATTTAGTAGTTTTTGGTGTATAAGATTTATTTTTTTAAAGATTTTATTTATTTATTTGACAGACAGAGATCACAAGTAGGCAGAGAGGCAGGCAGAGAGAGAGAGGAGGAAGCAGGCTCCCTGCTGAGCATAGAGCTGGATGTGGGGCTGGATCGCAGAACCCTGAGATCATGACCTGAGCTGAAGGCAGAGGCTTTAACCCACTGAGCCACCCAGGTGCCCCAATTTATTTATGTTTTTAAATATATCCCTCTATGTAGTCCATCATCTCTAGGCTATTTTAAGTTGCCTTGTATTTTAATTTTAATTTCCAAATATTCATTGGTCATATATAAAATATGTGACTTATTTTTACACAACCACATGTATATTACAAGCTTAATAAACCCAATTATTACTTCTAAGGCTTATTGTGAGTTATTTAGTCTGTGAATAAATATCACTTCATGTCTTCTTTTTCAGTGTGTGTAATTTTTATTTATTTTTTCTACCTTTTCCCAGTGACCATCGTCTTTAGTGGAATGTTGAATAAAAACTGTGAGTGAATGCCTTTTCTTGTTCCTGAACTTAGGAGGGAAATAATTTAATTTGTTACCATTAAGGATCATATTTGAAAGAGGCTTTTTTAGAGAAGCTTTTTTATCATGTTGAGGACATTCTCTGGTATTCCTAACTTAGGTTTTCTTTTCTTTTTTTTTAAATGATAAATTGAAATTTATTATTGTCAGTGTTTTTTTTTTTTCTACATCTATTAACAAGATCACTTTTTTCTTTTTATGTCAATATGGTGAATTACACTGATTTTTAAATATCAAACCAACTTTAAGTTCTTGAGAGAAACTGCACTCAGTTTTCTAGAATTTAGGTAAGGGAGGTTCACACTTGTGTTTTACAAGGGTTTGTGTCTGAAGTCTCTTATAATTTCTTTCTATGGTTGCAGTATGCCATTTCTCTCATGATCTGGAAATTTTCCCTCTTCTCCTTTCTGTAAAAATTGTTTTAGAATGGTATTATTCTTCCCATAAATGTTTCATAGATTTCACCAATGAAGCCAGTGAAGCTGGAATTTTCTTTTTAAGAAAGTGTTAACTACAAATTTAATTTTTTAAAATAATTACTGAACTGTTCAGGTTATTAATTTCTTTTTGAGTGGGTTTTCTTAATTTATATCATTCAAGTTTGTATGTATTTCATATAATTTGACAAATGTGTAGGTGTAAAATTAGTCATAATCTAAAAAATTATTTTTTATAATAGTAGGATTTGAAACATTGATTCCTTTTTTATTCCTGAAACTGGTAGTTTATGTTTCCTTCCTTTCTTTTTTTTTCCTGATCCATCTGGTTAAGAGTTTATCAATTTTATTGATCCTTTCAATGAACCAATTATTGTTTTTATTGGTTTGATCTACAGTTTTCTGCTTTCTATTTTATTATTTCTGCTCTTTATTATTTTTCTCCTCGTGCACAATTTGTAGAGTCTTTTTATTTGTTTGTTTTGTTTTGGTGTTTTTTTTGTTGTTGTTTCTAATTTTTTAGCTGGGGAGCTTAGATAATTGATTTGATACATTTCTTTTAAAAAATATGCAGTTAATTTCATGAATTTCCCTTGCAATTCTGCTTTAGTTGCATCTGACAATCATGTATCATTTTGGAGAATTTGTATTATTGTGTCCTCAATTTCAGTTTTGTTGTTGTTGTTGTTGTTAGTGTTGAATTACTCTTAATGTCACCCATTGCACTTTTTAAAAATTTTAGGTGTTTTGCATACATGTCTAGAGTTTGATTTGGATCTATTTTTATATCTTCCATTCTTTCATAATAAAATTCATTTTTTTCTAGATTTTGGACATAGGTAGTTTATTTATAATAACTGTGTTATGTCCTCATCTGCTAATTCAGTTATCCATATTCTTTCTGGTTGTTTATATTGATTGATTTTTCTCCTTTATTTATTTTTTGCATGCCTGATAGTGTTTGGTTAGGTGCTGCACATTATTAATTTTGTGTCTTATATGCCAGATTTTATTGCATTCCTTTAAATATACTGGTCTTTGTTCTGAGACATCATTAACTTATCACTCTAATCATTTTGAGACTTGCTTCTGAGCTTGTTAGATCAGTCTCTGCTTAAGATTTCATTTCACCTCTTAATGCAGTAACTTTCTGGAGAGTCTCATCAGTGTTCCAAGCATTAGTAGGTTTTTTGCTTTAAGTGGTGACATAAACAACTATTTCTAGTCCTTTGTAAACTTTGGTAATTGTTATGTCAAATGCTTTCCTTAGTATTTTCCTCTATTCTTGGGTAGTTCCCTCACACACTTGTGCGCATTAGATGAGATTTGAGTTGACATCTATGAAAATAGCTGGGCAGACCTCTCTTTCTGCACAACTTCCTTCTCTCCATGATTCTGCTTTTTAAATTCAAGCTGCTTTGATTTCCCTGAACTTCAGACTTTTTCTCCTCAATTCAGTACATTGAGCTCTGTTTGGTTTCTCACTCAATGTACTCTGGTCTGGAAATTCTATTTAGTTGGTAAGCTGGGGCAACCATAGGGTTCAGCTTGTTTTTTCCCTTCTTTCAGGAAATGGTCTCCTGTGTTTCTTATTGTTGAATGTCTAAACACTGTTGCTTTCAATATTTTGTCCAATTATATGGTGCTAAAAGTAAGAAGTTAAATTCTGATCCCATTACTCCATCCATTATGAACAGATCTGGAAGCCCAAATGATAATTTCAGATTATTTGTTTAGGATAAAGCTGGTTCATGGTGTACACATTTGCTTAAAATTTATACAACTTTTATAGTGCATTAAATCTGTCTAAAGATAGAAGGAAATTTTAAAAAATAACTAAAGAGTATTTCTACCAGAAAAGAAGCAATGCAATTTAGTATAATTCTAGGAAAAACTGTATTTCTACAACGTGTAAAGACCAGCCACGTTAGATTTAATGAATACAATAGATAATCTGGATAATGAAAAAAAGGGTGTTGGTTAACTAAGAAACAATTTTAAGGTTTATGAATATAAAATAAATTTCATACACTACCTTAGTCTTTTAAAAAACTGTAATTTGTAAAAACTGACTCATTTTTGGTCCCATATAGTAAATTACTTATAAATTGAGAAAAGAAATCATCTTCTAAAACAACCTTACAAGTACACTTAATCAAATATTCATCCAGAATGTCTATTTTGATTTTTTTAATATTTTATTTATTTATTTGAGAGAGAGTGATACTGAGAGAGAGCATGAGCAGGGAGAGGGCCAGAGGCAGAGGAGAAGCAGACTCCCCGCTGAGCAGGGAGTGATGCGGGGTTCGATCCCAGCTGATGTGGGGCTCCATCCCAGGACACTGAGATCATGGCCTGAGCCAAAGGCAGTTGCTTAACCAACTGAGCCACCCAGGCACCCCAAATGTCTATATAAGTTTTTAACAAACTTGGATTTCATAAACTATAAGAGCTATTAGGTCATTATTTTCATGTATCAATTACTGACAAATATATTAACAATCCACATATGAGCAGATTATCTTCTGCAAGAATAGTGGCTTGTTTTAAGGAAGTGTTTATTGATACCTTATTCTTGGGACTCCTAGGTGGCTCCATCAGTTAAGCATCTCACTGTGAGACTGAACCCATGTGGGGCTCTGCACTGGTGTAGAACCTGTATGAGAGTCTCTCTCCCACTCCCTCTGCTCCTTCCCCCTCCTCTCTCTCTCTCTAAGAAAACAAAACAAAACAAAACAAAACAAAAACAACTAGAAAAAAAAAAACCTTATTCCTCACAAAGAAAACCTAAGTTTTACAGTAAGTTTTACACATAGTTAATGAGGTGAGGCAAATATTAACCATTTACGTAAAAACTATAACGTTAAGTATGTTATTACAAAAGTATCTCAGGTAAAGTAATAACCATTTGGATTAAAATTAACATATAAATATATGTTATAAATTATGTTATCATATAAATATAAATTATGTTATCAGGAAAGGATCTAAGTTTTATGAAAGAATGTTCAGTTTTCTAACTATGTATGCTTATGTTAATATATTAGAAATAATCATTGGAATTAGTCCAGATCACTCAGACTAATGAATACAAGTATGATTTACCTACTCTATACTCTACCTTAATTTTCATGCACCATTAGCACTACCTTAATCTAAAGTAGTTAAGTCCTGTATGTTAATATTACTATTACTAATTTACTAATTTACAAAATATAGTGCTTAGATTATAAGACAGCTCTTATTTAAATGTTCACTACTTGCTGGAGTTTGCACTAAGCACTTTATACCCATTTTCCTACTTATTCTGTACAGAAGAAAATGAAAGGGATTGTTATACAGATTTTATTTTATTTTTTAAAGATATTATTTATTTATTTGACAGAGCTTACAAGTAGGCAGAAAGGTGGGGGGGTGGGAGCAGGCTCCCCACTGAGCAGAGATCCCTGGACATGACCTGAGCTGAAGTCAGAGGCTTTAACTCACTGAGTCCCTGGTGCCCCTGTTATACTGATTTTAGAAACGAGGTATAAATAAGAGAGCTTAACTATTTTCATTGGTTTCTACTATAATGGCAATTTCAAGTTACAACCCAGTTTTTTCTGCCCTTTACACTACCCCATGCTGCAGAAAAATATTGTTTTAATGGATGACCTTAAAATTTCTGCTTCTTATGATATTTTAGAACTATGTATCATAATATAAGCCATAATTTGCCTAACTTATAACTGTAAAGCCAGAAGTTTCTTAGGTTAAATGTGACCCAGTTACTAGAATACCCAGGACCCTCATAGAAGGCCACATTAAAATAACCTCTATAATGCTACATTATGCCCATGAGATTATTAAACTAATTTTGCCAAATTAAGACTTCAATTAATTTCATTGATTTGTATTCTACATTATTCAAAAAATATGAAACAAATTACATTGTTTATTTGATTTCAGAAATTTTTATTCTTTGTCAATATAAGAATGCCTCTTATATAGCCCATAATAGGTGCTACTATTTCCTTAAAGATTCAAGCATTAATGTATGATACTTAAATATTGCAAATGCATAGTTCTTAAGCAGGGCTTCATTAATTCCACCTGTATACAGAATTTTGTGTGTATGAAATTTATGGAGTTACTTTCTATATGGTAAACATTGTTAAAAAGTTTCTAACATACTATAAATACTAAACTACTTAATCTTACAATAACATGGACAATTAAATAGCTTTAAGAATATATCATAATCTATTCTGTATCTTTGCCCATAAGTAGATGTGTTGAGGGTTAAACTGTATATTTGATAGGATTTTAATGTTGAATTCACGTCCTTTGTTCAATATTTGGACGTCCAAAAAAATCCCCAAATACTAAAAACTTATGAAATCTGGTTTCAACACAATATCTAAGTGTGCTTTTATAGATGGTGGTGATGAGGGGAGGGGTAATTTTCCAGCCAGCAAGCAGCAATGATTACGATCCTCTGGTTTGATTCTATTATTGGCTGAATATAGATTGATGTACTTGCCTCCACTGTACCAATGTATAATGCATGAACACGATTACTGGGGTAATTTAGAAACAGGATGCCTTTAATCTTCTGTACAGATCAATCAATTACAATACATAGGTTATAGAATGTCCTATGATCTTACACTGAATTCTTAATAGAACTAATCTTAGAACTAAATGAGGTCGGGGGGAAATGTGAAGCCCACAGAGATTGCTAAAATGAACACAGACAATGGAACTTAACTATTATGTGTTTAATTACTCAGAACAAACAAACAGAAACCACTCTGAAGATTGTAGAGAAATAAATAATGTATCAGGGAGTGAAAAGCCCCTTTTTCTCTTGAAGCAGCCACTTTTCCACCTTTAAGGAGGAATTCAGGAGTTTTGAGATTCAATAAACTGTGAAAGTATCAAACTCATACTAGAAACAGTTTGCACTGTTACCTTTTGCATGTCAATACGTCTTGTCATATGGCAGATAAATCTGTTTCAAACTGCATTTGGAAATGCCTGTTTCCCTTTAAAGCAATATTCACTCACTGAATTTACTTGTGATTTGAAAAAGAAATAATTTTCCATATGACCTTGCCATAACCTACTGTTATTTGATTATGCCTTTATAGTGTACTTGAGACATTAGTGAAAATCTGCAGAATATGAAGTTTGTTCAGTTTTCTCTGGAGTTCTTCCTTTTTTTTTTTTTTTTTTTTTTTTTAAGTAGCTCTAATACAGAGCTTAAACTGACAATCGTGAGATCACCTGAGCTGAGATCAAGAGTTGGACACTCGGGACACCTGGGTGGCTTAGTCATTAAGCATCTGCCTTCAGCTCAGGTCATGATCCCAGGTCCTGGGATCGAGCCAGGAAACCTGCTTCTCCCTCTCCCACTCCCTCTGCTTGTGTTCCCTCTCTCTCTCTGTCAAATAAATAAATAAAATCTAAAATAAATAAATAAATAAAAAGAGTTGAACACTCAACTCACTGAGCCACTCAGGCACCCTGTTTCCTCTGGAGTACTTGATGAGTTTTAGAAAGAATGCATTTGAGCTTGGATTAAGCTAACAAACTTAGTAGAAAAAGATGGTTTTTTAGATATGAGGTGCAAATATCACGGTTTCTGTGGGTATCCAGTAAAAACAAGTAGTGTATGTGAATATATCAGGGCCACTTGCCTGAGTTTACTGTTGTGTTGTCTGTGGCTGGACGTTGGCAGAGTTTCTAAAGGCAGAGTCAGAGTCAGCACCACGGATAGCTCCACACATTTAACACCTGGGAGAAAAACTCCAGGGTTTCACAAGCCCAGCTGCAGCTAGGAAACAGAATGATCAAGTGATCTACTTACACTGCAAGGGAGGAAAATAAAACTGTACATTGGAGAAGCATGCCTTTTTATGTTCCGAGACAAGGAACTGTGCAGATTCAAGAAAGCCCAGGCTACCATAAGAGTCTATGGGGTTTTCATAGATTGCTTCTTTTTTTAAGTTAAGCTAATTAACCTGAAAATTCAACATTCCCAGGCAATGTCTCACATTTCTAATTCATTTTTATTACTCCGACATGAAAGGGTAAGATTTTCTAATGTTGTTGGGAGTTATTTTGTCTTTTGTTTTGTTTTTGTTTTTGTTTTTTTGATAGTTTGTTCAGTGTTGTTTTTTTCTTGGCTGTGCTTTCTGCAACTTCCTGAAGTTAAATTCGTTATGTTTATTACCTCATTATTTATTGCAATCCACATGATTCACCTTCATAATCTAAACCTCTCTCTCCACCCTTTTCAGTTCCATCCTTATTTTTTTTTTTAACTTCACATTGAGGTTGTAACTGAGAAAATATGAACCCGACTAATTCAAGGCACAGGCAAACAGGCTAATGAGTTGCAAGAACCCCCAACACTATCAGGTTTTTACAGAGGACTTAGGACTTTTATCAACAGCTGGAAACAAGAGGTTTGTCTGTGTTCTAGTAGCTCCATAGGTTGTAGCAGTAGCAAATTCCATTTAGAGAAAGGGATGTGGAAAGAGACTATTAGGTTAAAGGAGACAAAGCAAGAAAAGCTAGAAAAAACAACTTAGAAAACACCCTCTTCTGGTATGACTTGTCACATTTGTTTTCCTAAGCTCCAGGATGACTATTTGGACAGAAGTGTATGTATACATGGGATTCCCACCTTGGCAGGCTCTGAGAAAAAAGAACGAAGAGGACTCCACTCTGCTCCTTGAACACTTTCCCATCCTAAACGGGATAATTTGTTAGAAATAGTGGGAGAGAGTAAACAGAATGGTGTTCCTAGTGTGTTTAGGAGGAAAGTGGCACTGGAGGTCACACCAAGGCTGGTAACTCTTAGCCCCACCCACCTTTTGTTCCTTCCCCCTTGCAACCAGCTTCGCCCATTTCAAGCACTTCCCTTGTTTCGTACCAGTTGCTCGCAGTCTTTGGCCTTCCCCTCTTTCTCGCAGCCTCCAGCACCTACAGACCCAGTCAACCCCCAACGTTGCAACTCCTCAGGGGTTCAAGCAATGACACCGGGCATGCCCAGCGACGGCGCCAGTAGTCTTTAGTCTTTGGGAAACTCGGCTCAGCTCCGGGCAGGGATAGGAGTGCCACTTCAGCTAAGGCTTTGGCGCCCACCTCCGAGGAGCCCGGGAATCCGAGCTGCACCCTCGGGCTAAACCTGCACCCTTATGTGGCTCATCCTCAATCTTCAAACTCCCGAACGCCACCAGAGCCTAGAAATAGTCCTCACTGAAGGACTGTTTTCCCACCTGTCTTTTCTTTGCAGCTAAGGGTGTTTTAGCTACTGCGGCGTGAGGAGCTCAGGGATGGAGCCCTGTGGCTGGTGGCCGTGGAGATCACCTTCCCAGAGTAGCTGTTTGTTACTGAGTTTTGGAGATTTCTTGGCTGGCTTCCGCTAAAGCACGCTTGAGTAATCCGAGCTGTGGCGGCTCCCAAGCTCTCGGGATAAAGGGTGTATGTGTGCGTGTGTGTGTGTGTGCGTGTGCGCGCGCGCGCGCGCGGGTGAGAGTGTGCGTGTGTGTGCGTGTGTGTGTGTGTGTGTGTGTGTGTGTGTGTGTAGGGGAGAGGGCGGGGATAGAAACGTC
>NC_081559.1:58964519-58987915 GCF_022355385.1 Mustela nigripes | reverse complement strand
CCCCGCCTCCTTCCCTCTCCCCACCCCCAAACCCTCTCACCCGCGGCAGTCCGGTGCGAGGCCCCCTCCGGAAGGTGAAGGGGATGGATTGGACTCCGCTGGGGAAAGCGGGTGTCTAGAAGTGGTGCTAATGGGAAGAGATTTCTGGTTTCAAAAGAGGATGCTCTGCCACAAAGAGCGGCTCGCGCGCTGGCCTGGGCTCTAGCCGAGGAGAGATCCCGGGAGAACTCCAGAGCTCGGGGGGAGCGCTCCTCGGAAGACCGGGGTCAACATGCCTGTTCGCAGGGGGCATGTGGCACCACAAAACACATTTTTGGGGACCATCATACGGAAATTTGAAGGGCAAAGTAAGTTCATTTGTTCTCTTCTCTCTCCCTCGCTTTCTGCTTTGACAGTGCACTTGGCATTCGCAGCGTACAGGCTGAGGAGCCGGCAACTCCCGGCTCCTTCAAGTTAACAGGCTGTGAAACCGAGGTTCGAATGGCAGCAGGAGTGTTCTCCCCCAGATATTAATTCTGATTTACATTTTAGATTATGGTCTCCATTATAGGAGGCAATCTGATCCTCCTCTCCCACTGCTCCATTATCTGCTTTGCTACTTAATGTCCTACTCTTCTACTATCTTAAAGGGAACGTACCAGTATAGCATGGGTTTATATTTTGAAGATGTTTAATTGTACACTTTTTGAAAGTCAGGAGTAGGGCAGAGCATACCACTGGAACAAGAGAATGTAAATGGTTACAGCGATGTAAGCGGCTATGCAAACTATATTTTACCTTGGTTAAATCGCAAAGCTGTGTTATGACAGGGATGCTTGCTTGCTGTTAGTTTATAGAAGCTAAACTTTGCATTGAATCAATGCAAATATATCCCAAGAAGGATTATCTGGAAAAAGCAATATCTGATCCGTCCTGGTTCCCAATGCAAACGGTTCAGTATTCAAAGCAATATTTCTGCCTCTTTATCATTTCCCTAAATTTCCATCAAGGAATTTGAAAATTGAAATGTAGTAAGTAAATCCCCACAACTAAGAAATTTAACATTCTGATGTGGACTAACTATAAGGAATGAATTATTGTTATATAAATATATTAACTCTAAATCCTTGTTAATTTATATTTAACGTTTCCTTAAATCTACATTAACACACAGTTATGTTGTGCATTTTGCAGTTGTTTTGGCGCTGTATTTAGTGACATGAGGATATAGTACTTTGTGTATCAAATAAACTAATGTATCCCGTTCATATTCTATCTGGAAATAATAAATATAATTTGTGGTCAAAATTTAATAAGTCCTTTGTATTAAAATACCCTCTACCACAAAGGAATTCAAGGTTCTCATAAAGTAAAAGTGAAAAGGTGTTGACATAATATTTACCTGTGTATGTGTAAATATTTTTATCTTCTGGAAAATATATATTATGAAAGGTGAATCTTCAAATTATTGAACTATTAATTAACATGAGATAATTTTATTGCTAACAGTTTCATGTTTTGTTTTTTAACATGGCAAATGTGTAGTATGCCTTAGAGGGATAGAGAAAAGTCAAATCCAAAAATAATAGCTACTTTGAGGAAGTTGTACTTTCAAGGGTCAAGGTTGAGGTAAGAAATTTGTCAGCTACAGGATGTTTCATTGTTTGCCTTTGAAAATATTTATCTTACAATTAAATGGCATTCTGGAAATATCAATGGGACAGCTGCTTGTTTGAGTGTGCCTTAGTACCCTTGGGAGTCACAAGGCTTAAGAAGTAGACTATTTGGGAAATTACATTCTCAAAATTTGAAGAGTAGTTCCTTAATACTTCTTATTAAAACTACTTAGGACCATTAATTTTATGTTTAGGGTTTTTGTGTTCTTCCCTGGGCAGTTAGCAATTTGGGAAGCACCTGCATTTCAGATCTCCTATTATGCAACAATTTCCTCCAGTGTTTATGAAAATCTTGTGGAAGCTCTCTAAAAGATGCCTTACTGTCTTCTTATTACAGATAAAAAATTTATCATTGCAAATGCCAGAGTGCAAAATTGTGCCATCATCTACTGCAATGATGGGTTCTGCGAGATGACTGGTTTCTCCAGGCCAGATGTCATGCAAAAGCCGTGCACCTGCGACTTTCTCCATGGGCCTGAGACCAAGAGACATGATATTGCCCAAATTGCCCAGGCATTGCTGGGGTCAGAGGAGAGGAAAGTGGAGGTCACCTACTATCACAAAAATGGTAAAGTTCATCTATTTAGAATTCTTTTTATTTGATTCCATTGAAATGAAATTTTGACAACCGATTAGTGAAAGTTCATTTGCAGAGAAGCTCCAAATATTTAGTTGTAGATATTTTTTGCTTATATTTTTTACCATTCAAAAAATATGGATACTGTCATTAGTGGACTAATAGGAACAATTTCTTCTTTGAATGAGGGAACTCTGTACTCTTCAAAAGTAGTAACTTACTATAAGTGAGAACAAAGTGCCAAAATTCAGTCTTACTTTCTCCCCTTTCTAGGGAATAACATAAAGGCCAATAATTTACTGATTGTATTGTAATGTATTTGGTAAGAGAGAAATACAGAGTTTTATTTGCTTGAGCTTGAAAATATTTCACAGAGCAAAATCTTGTTGAAAACTGTATATCCGAACTAAAATTATTGCAGTCGTAAATGTTTTTTGGCTTTCAGATTTATTTGATAGGCAACACCTCTTGTTTCTTTTGCTCCTTTTTATACAACATTAAGGGAATTATATAAGAACTTCCAAAATTGGTCTAGTAAAGCTATGTAATAATAAAGGCTGTTCATGTATTCAAGAATTGTCCTAAAATAAGAAATGGACAAAAGGAATTATGATACTATGGAGTTATTTGTACTCATTTTTTTAGCTGCAACAAAATTGGTACTTCAAACTTAAGGTCACACCTCAAATCCAAGGGTACTCCTCCTTCTTTCAGGCTTGTTATGGGCTCATAATATGTTTGACCTATAACCATTCTCAAAAAAAAATACTCATTTAATACACATGCATTCATTAAACATACCATATATAGTATATGAACTCATATGTATGAATATTCACATGTACCCATTTAAAAGATACACATTCTCAAATGTGCACATTTACTGATATTTGACAATTTAGTGCTTAAAGATAAATTAGCTAAAAAATGCATGTTGTAGTTAGTTTTATTGATGTTGCATTATTTATTTTTTTTTTTTTTGCCATTGATAAAAATCAGTGAGGCAGAGGGATATGTAGTCAGATGTTTTAGGAAACCCTTAAGTCTTGCAAATGAGAAAATGAGTGATGTGTTATAGCTTATATGAGATACTGATTAATTATTTGATAAAATACACAGCAGAAATTCTAGCATAGAAAAGGTTTAACTCTTCCTCTTATTTCTTACAATTTAATATTTTATGGTAGAAAATTGTCATTCTTAATTACTAAATTTTCCTTAACATTAACTTGAATGAGTCTATGTGACAAACTATGATTAGAAAGACAGGTTTGCATAACTTTGAGTTAATCTGGAATGAAAACAATTATATGATTATCAGCCAACATAAAGACTGTTTTTAAAGTTCTTCTCACCCCCCTCCCCACCACCACCATTTTTCCATCAGTGGTGTTGGCTTCCTAGAAATAGCCTAATTGCTCTGATGTCTTGAAAGCATTTCTTGGACTAAGCCTCTCACCACCCAAATGCAACTCATCTTTTTTTTGTGTGTGTCTCTGATGCCAACAATTTGGGCTTTTGGAATAATTTGAATGTCTGACATTTTTTCTCCACCTGAATATTTATCACGATGCTGACATCGTGTGCATTCTGGCTATACAGGGCATGTTGGTCAGCATTTGATCTTTATGTTTCTAAGGACATTTCAGAACTTTTTCAACTTATATAATTTAGGTATAAAATGAATTTGGACTGTTAGGATCACTTATATACTTACTATATTTTTCAGACAATATTCTGAAATGAAAGTTGTTTATTATACTTCAAGTGGAATGGTGCTATTTTAAAACCTTGTGTTACTTGTGCAATGGGAGTGTGTAAAGTTATCTCAAAACCCCTAAGAAAGGCAGGTAAATTTGGAATCAAAAACATGAATGTAAAAGTTTCTATAGTAAAGATGCTTGTACGCTGACTAAGGCAAATCTTTCTACCCGAGGGATGCACTTGGTTATATAAATTAAAACCTTCTTGTTTTAGATGAGGATTTACTTGAAAGTTTGCTTAGGTATATAAATATCAACCTTCGGTGATGATTTTGATTCTGTTGGCTTCATTTTCAGATTTGACTCAGTCTACAAGGATTTGGTAATCTTTAGAGCTAATAACAAGTGCTGCTTATTTCACTTTCAATGTGGGATACATGAGATGATGGACCAAGCTTTTTCTTTTTTTCTTTTTCCGAAGAGAAAGATTAATTTTATGACCTTTTCAGATTACAAAGACACAGTAGGACTTGTTTGCTCTGAATGTAATCAACCTGTGTTTTTGAGCCTAGTTCACATACCTTGAATAGAATCTTCAAAGTGCATTGGTTTTATTCACATGGCAACTGCAAATTCAGTCAGAGCTTGTGAAGTTCAAATGCTTTGAAAGTCTTGCCTCTTAGAGACCTGCCAACCACTCTATATTTATAAAAGCAGGAAGGGATAAAATCACCAACATTTTTTATTGGTTTGTTTTTCAAAGTTTCCTTGACTCCTTATTATTGAGGTCCTTTACTTTTGGGAGGTTTCTTGGTTTCTTAAGTATGTACAGTAAATGCTTCCTTTACTTATTCTCTATTTAGCACTTTATAGAAATACAGATAGGAATGTAATAAGCACAATGAGCAAATTAACTAATAGTTGAGATATTGTTTCCACTTTTCCATTCACTCATTCTGGTGTAGAAAAACTTGTGCATGGTATTATTTCTGAAAGCTTGTCTTTCAGATCGGCCGGAGGCTTTATAAGCAGTTTAAACCCATGATCTACGTAATGAGTTCACTTAGATGCAGTGCATGGTGAACTGCCTGATCATTCTTAGGAAACAACACTTCCTACCATCCTACTTGATGTGATTTTATCAGGTACAATTGAACTTGCTGTTTACCAGAATATCATTAAAAAAAAAAAAAACTAGTTATTTGCAGTAGGAATATTTGACAGCCCTTCCTTTGAGGATTCTATTTTACAGTTTAAGTCATTATTGCATAAATCATTCTTGGCAGCTGTGAAGTATTGCTTGAGGTGATAAAGCTGTAAATCTTTTGACATAAAGCTCTAATTATACAAAACTATAATTACACTGAGGCTTACACAAGGATGGGCATATATTTTAATAGTATAATACATTCACTTTAAGCACAACTTTTTAGGGGTGCTTCACTGGCTCAGTCAGTAAAGCATGTGGCTCTTCATCTTGGGGTTGTATGTTCAAGTCCCATATTGGGCATAGAGCTTATTTAGAAAATAAAAACAATTTTTTTTTTAGCATTAGATTGGATTGAGGAATAAAAAACACTTCAGTTATTAAGTGAATATAAGTTACATAGTTTGGAGGTGATGCTAATACTAAGGAAACAGGGAAGTCAGTCATCTTTCAGTTTATTGCTTGTCAGGTTTGGAGTGTGTCATGGAATGGTGCTAGCAGTTGAAGTGCTTTTCCACTTCAGGCATATGTAGACACATGATTTTTATCTTAAATTGTCAAGCAACTCTAAACATTTGGAAAATCAAAGTAAGTTTCTCCAAAAGAAATAAAGGTCTTAACTCAGTAGGAAAACAGGACATATAAAATGCTTTATTTTTAGAGGTTGGAGCATTCCTATATTTTTGCCATTATGCTCTCAGGCATGGTACAATGGCAAAATTGCTAACAAATCAGAGATGTCCCTATCTTTGCCTTGCTTTCAAAGAACTAAAGGATGAGAAGAGGCCGAGGGAAGTCCTTTCTTGATGCAGACAGGGACCAGATCCAGACAGGGCAGCAGTTATGTCGGGACAAAACTCCAGAGGCAGTGTTTGAGCCAGCTAAATTCAAAAGAGGTTTTGGTTTGATAACATTAAATCTACCATCTCTGAGAGTTTTTTTGGAAAGACCTTTTAGAAAGTGTTGCGTTGTTGGAAGTAAAGGTGAAAGTGTATACCGAGTGCCGCCACCTCTCTTTAAGGTAATTTTTTAGGCATTAGAGGAACGTGCTATTGGAGGAGATGCAGAAGAGGACATAAATTCATTTCTGCTTTCAGATATTTGTATTATGGAGGGACTAATGCTCACTTTTATCTTCAAAACCCCAAGATGTTTTCATGAAATTTTTTTTTAAAGGGAAAAGAGTAGACTACGAAGTGGAGAAGCTTTTATATAAATGGAGAACAGAATTTGGGCTTAATTACCACTCTTCCTCTATCTCCCTACTGTAAAATAAACTTGTTTTTGTGTATTTCCTGTCTCCTTTTGTCATTTATACGTAATACTAACTTATTAAAGCAATGTGGTTTACTTAAAACTTTAACAGCTCAAAAATAAATCTTCTAATAGTCCTATAAGTTATATGACATGTGAAATATTCCACTTTCATAATTTCATAATTGTATAGTAGAGATACAGATGGTAGTTTTTAGAGAAGAATGGAATTATATTCTATGTATATGTAATTCAAGCATTAAGAAAAATTTTAAGGAGTATCTTGCCTAGAATTTATTTTGGTGTTCATTTTAACTTTTTGTTTGTACGTTCTCTTGTTTCATCCAACAGAGTACTGTAATGGTAATCTTAAAATACTGTCTTTCATATACCTAAACTTTGTAACATCTCATGGACTCTGGATATTATATAGAGCTTAAATTTGATCAGTGTGTTTATTGAGAAACTCAAAATTCTCCAGAAACATTCTTCCTTGCAATTTGAAAACTTTTACTATTGTCCCAAATGAAAACAAAATGTCCCCAAACTGAAGTTGTGCTATGCTCATCAATCCCCTTTTTACCAACCACCAGCACCGTACCTCTTGCAGCTCTGGTTCTAAAAAGAATCCACAACGTCTGCAGGCTTCGGAGATAACTGCTCAGTTATTTTCACACCCAAGGGACTTGAGAACAGGGTCAGTTTAGGGCAATAGGGATAGGCTGGTTTTAGTGGGAGGAACTGGCTTTCTGGCTTCTAATGGCTTTCAGCATTGTTTTTATTTTTATTTCTTCACTATAAATAGTCACTAAATCAATTACTGGCAGTCAGCAGCTAGGAGAGTCCTAGGATAATTAATTCACAGGAAAGGAGCAGTTGAAGTATGAAATGTTAATATATCAACATTCATCTGGCCATATAAACGAGAAACCTCAGGGTCAGATGGTTTTCTGTTTTGTTTTTTCCTCCCTCTCCTCCCTAAACCCACTGCTCACCAATTCCTTGCATTACTTACATCTGAAGTATCTCTCAATGTGACCTTTACTTTTCCATCCCTGCCAAGTGCCCTAGTCGAAACCCTTTTCATTCTTCTTTGAGAATATTGAGGACTGAAGTTTTCCTTCCTTCCCAATCCATTCTCTACAATGCCATCAGAGAGCTATTTTTTTTTAATTGTTACGTTAGTCACCATACAATACATCATTAGTTTTTGACGTAGTGTTCCAAGATTCATTGTTTGCATATAACACCCAGCACTCCATGCAAGTTCCATCCAATACACGCTCTCCTTAATAAACACCACCAGGCTCACCCATCCCACCAAACCCCTTCCCCTCTAAAACCCTCAGTTTGTTTCTCAGAGTCCTCAGGCCAGAGAGCTATTTTTGAAACAAGAATCACATACACAGATGACTTATTGGAGCCAAGCATCACTGTAAATGAATTTCATATATTAAATGAGTACAACAGTCTCCTAAAACATAAACTCTCATCATCCCCATTTTATGGGAAAAAGCATTGAGACCCTGAGAGATTAATTCACCGAATCGCACAGCTTATAAGTGGTGACATCTGAGACCTTAGCAACTTCACTATATTTGCTGCTCAACGCCCTTATGATACACCTTGACTTAAAAACCCTATCTTAACTCATTAAGGCTCTCTGAATAAAGTTGTAGACTCTTTAAAAGGATTCTTCATCCCCTTCAGAGTTGAATTTGCTTGGGTTTTTAAGTAGGGCATGTTTAGAGGAACCAGCTGAATTCATAGGTCTGACCAAGTTTACCTTCCTTGCACCTCAGTTACTTCCTTGATACATCCTTGGAGAATAACAGCCACTTTGTTAGAGTGATTGGGTGTATTATATACAATAAAATACATAGCATTATTTCTAGCTTGGTCTTTTGCCCATAATATGTACTCAATAAATACCAATTAGTTGAGTATCTTGCCAACTCCATTTGTCTTACGTGTCTTATGTTTCAATAATATTTGATTGCTCTGAGTTTCTCAAACAAGCCCTGCTTTCTTATGTCACTGAGGCTTGCTCACCTTTCTTTCATCTGTAATAAACAGTGGAAAGCCTCATTGAATGGATTGCCTTTCCCTCAGCTTCTCACCCTAAAGAAACTATTATCATCCTTCCAAAGACATATCAAAAGACTTCTCTGTGAAGTCTTTCCTGATGCCCCCACTGCCTGCTTCAGAATATGAACATTCCTTTGTGTTTTCACAACACTTGGTTCTAACCTCTGGTGTAGCACATGAAATATGCTATATATCATTACATATTATTGTAGTTAATTTTATCTGTTTTTTAAAGTTCATTCAAAAAAATATTGAGTCTTATTACTTTCTATGTCCAGAATATACGGAAGAGTACCTGGTATGAAGTATGTGCTTAAGTAGCATTCAGACACAGAATGAAGAGAAGATGAGAAATGGCACCATAGCTCTGGAGAAACAAACAGATTGAGATCTGGAGATCTTCACAAAAGTGAGCTATAGGGAATATGTAATATTTTGATTTTTCTTACTTTCTAAAATGTTCTTAAGAACAGTTTCCACCTGAATTTTATCAATGGCTCTATTTCTTTGCTTATAAGCTAAGGAATAAATCATCTTCATTTCCTATAACTATGCAAATAGCTAGAAAATATTTAATAAAGCATTAGAGAGAAGCTATTAACCAAAAATAACTAACCAGTTACCCGAGTATCACTCGCTTACCACCACATCACAACTACTCTCACTAGTATCTCCAACAAGCTCTTTGTAATAGCTAAACCCAAAGTTCTCTCCTGTTCATTTCTGACTTGAGTTTATTGCTGCATTTGAAACTCTTCTACTGACTACGTAGAGTTGACATTTTATATCTAGTATAACATTTTATTTCTCAGTGTTCCTTGAAAATTCTAATTGACGGTGATGCCTGATCTCAGGGCCATTCAATAATTACAGTGTTAAATCTAAAATAATAAAATTAGTTTATTAATAATAATTAAGAATTATTATGAATTATGATCATCAAATGAATGTCTTCTCTCTCTTAACTGAACTATCTGCATTTAGCAAAAGTGCTAAACTACTGAGAAACTATCAGCAGTAAGACATTAATCAACATAGTGAGGAGATTTGTTCCATTACTGAACAGTTAAGGTAAAATTGTCACTTGTCATAGGTGGGTTAAGAGAAATCCAAATACTAGGCTCCTTTTGCTATGACTGAACATTGCATATCTTTCTCTTAGTCCTTTAATTTATATGAAATGTCTAACTAAGAAAACCAAAGTAGGGGCACCTGGGTGGCTCAATCAGTTAAGTGTCTGCCTTCGGCTCAGTTCATGATCCCAGGTCCTGGGATCAAGCCGTGTGTCAGACTTCCTGCTGGGTGGGGAGTCTGCTTCTCTTTCTGCATCCCCTTCTCTGCTCATGCTCTCTCTCTTTCCCTCTCTCTTGAGTGCTCTCTCTCTCTCAAATAGATTAAATCTTAAAGACAAAAGCCAAAACGCAAAGTACTCTTTCCATGGGCAGTCCAAATGGTGACTGAGAATGTTCCCTGTGCCCTTTCCTCTGTTTAAGTAGGTCTGTGTGTGTACAAACCTTTTTTCATGGTTCCCACTGTTTTGTGGAATGTCTCACACTACTTTTTATTTTGAAAATGAGTAAGACATCCCTGGCTCGTGCTTGGTGTGTGAGGACTGGAGAGGAGTGTGAGAGGACAGAGAGTGCATTTGGCCCTTGGTTGTCAGCTGTGTTGGTAAACTCATCTGAACTAGACTATGTGGGGCTGCCCCAGCCATGCGGCTCTGGCTTACCTGCTTTTTCCTCTGGGTGACCAGTCGGGTGACATTGTGATAGAAAGTGGACTCTCACCATTGCTGATTTTATTGGGGTTTTTTCTTCCTGTTCTATTCTGTTTTTCTCTGCTTTCCTGAGGATCATGGGGAGTGCTCCTATTTGTCAGTTTATTTGTTTTGATAGGACATTGATTTTTCTGTGTTGTTCAAAATATTGGTTTTGAGAAACATGTAGTAACAGCATGGGTTCAAGACACCTCAGAATGGCTGTTGCTTCTCATGCTGACTTTTGACCTTTATGTGAAGAACACCATAGTTAATTCTAATCAGTGAAACCTGTGCTAATGACCCAAGATAACTGGTGTGACGACAAAAATGAAAGTATAAAGTTAGTGGTGGTTTCATAACCAACATCTCAAAGATCAAGTAAAGAATAAAATCTAGGACAAACTAAATAGGATACTTATATTAAAAAAATAATCCATTTTTGTTAGAAAAGATCACATATTGACATCATAATCCTTGGGTTTTTGAGTATATTAAGATCACATCAATTCAATAAAATCAATGTTAGAGCTATGCAACATCATATGTTATATAAACAATTTTTCATCACGTTCCCATGGACTTCTCTGAGCTAAGTTAGTTAAAACTTCTTCTGATTATATGAACCATCCATGTTCTTTAGTAGTGTTAATCAGTTAATCTTGAACTACATATTTATTTAGGTCCTTTATACACACAGATGTGCTCTCCAGGTTTTGAGTCCCATGGCTGTAGTTCATAGACAATAGCCCTTCACCTTATTTCTCTTCTCCCAAAGGACTAATGTTAATCGAGTTCCAATCTTGTGACTGGCTCTTTATATACATTGCTTTATCTGATTTTCATGACAGCTTTGGGAATAGATATTATCCCATTTTATAGGTTAAACTGACATTCAGAGAAGTTGAGTAAAGTACTGAGGATCACAAGCTAGAATAGAGATCAATTTAAAATCTAAATTTGTCTGTGGTTATAAACTTAGCCTCTAAATGGTACACTTCTTAAGCCTCAACCTACTCCATATTGTATGTCTTAATGGTAGTTCTTAATTATGGTTTCTTATTATCTGAGGTGTGAATCTGATTGATTTAATTCACACCAAAAATTGAATGAAGATTTAGCCTAGTTGTTTTATACTTTAAACAGGACTGTATCATTCAAAAGGGATCTCTGTCAGGTGGGATGCTCAGTTGCAGAGGAATGAGGATAGCTAATATATGCCTATAATCTTTGCATAATTATTAATGGCACTTTTTTTTTCCTCTTAAAAGCGTCCTCACTTGGGACTGTAAATTATATCGTCAACTTAGATTTGGGGGATATTTTTAGTTAAGAGATCCTCAACTACTATTTATCTAGTTCTTATCTAAGAAGTTTGGAAGAAAACTCTTACGTTAGTGTGATTCAATGGCAGAAGCTCTGTTGTGTTCTTATCCTCTTCTTCCTACAACGAAGTTTTGTTTCCTGGCAAAATTACATGATTTGGCAAAATTCATCACTAGGATGTAAAAGGGAAATCCTAAATTTACTGGTGTAGAGAGCCTGTGGTTTATTTAAACCACCTTTAATTTTCTTCATCATGTTTCCAAATGTCAGTCTTAATTTCTGCTATACACCCTATTATTTTGTGCTTCTGAGCTCTGCCCAAAGGCCACTATTCTCTTCCATGCCTGGTCCTCTCTAAAGGCCCTGGGCAACCTTGTCTACATTTTCTAACATTTTTTTCTTAGCTCTGTTAGAAACACTTATGAATTATCTTGTAATAATTTGTTTCTATGTCTGTCTCTTGCACTCAGTGTTGAACTCTTTGAAGGGCTTTTTTGTTAAGGCACTGATTTTTAAAAAAGAAGAGAAAGAGAGCAATAAATAAATAAATTTTAAAGAATCCAGGGATAGCATATTTAAAGAAGTCTAATTAGTTCGACATACTATGCCAGTCATCTTGCTAGATGCAAGAATTGTAAAAATTGTAAAACCTACATTGTTTATAACTAACTTAATAATTTGCTGCCATGGGGTTTATATATTATGAAGCAACTTATTGTAATACTTAATCTGTAGCTGTTCCTAAAAAGACATGACAACTAATCACCCCTGTTTAGTTAGCCTAGAAGGAGAGAGGTAGATGGCCAGGACAGTCCAGATAGATCTTTAATGCCTACCTAGTCAACTGATTCTGATGGGGGCATCTTCAGGTCAATAAAATAAAGAATACATCTGTATGCTCTATAATAGTATATGACCATTTGAAGCAATCGCAGCTCCCCCTGGATGTCCTTAGTCGAATATGCAGAGTAAAATAGTTACAAATCCTTGCCATTAGTCTGATGTATTTTTCTGCAGTCTTTCTCTAAGCACTGAAAACAGCTCCATACTTGCATTGGTTTCCCAACCCATTTCATTCTTTTCCCCAAACCCAGAGTCATAAGTTGAGATGGTTAGGCCTGTTTGGTATCAGCAGACACTTCATCAGTCACGTCCCTGAAACGGGATTTCACCACCTCAGCCAGGACTTCATATCTCTGCTCTCTCTCACAGTGATTTAACTTTGCTGTCAAAAAATTAGAAAATATTGAGAAACAGGAAAAAGGACCTATAATTTTTTTACCTAAAGAACAAGCATATTTTCTACACACACACACACACACACACACACTTTCTGTTTTCTTTGCTAAGACCAGGACAGCTTATAGACCAGTGTCTATACCAAACTGTAGCCTGTTTTCTTCACTCAGAAATTAATCATTGTGTAACACTTAACACGTGGACAGTCCATAAATTATTTGAATATTCACAAACTATTACATTAAAGGAAGTAAAGTATTACCAACAATACTTTATTATCAACTTTTCACAGTTGTAAACACATACAAAGAGGCTCTCTTGCACACTTGTGCTATTGTTCTCTTAGTGTATATTCCTAGAGGTATAAGTGCTGGGTAAAACAGCACTTTTGGTACCTTTTATTGAGTTCTACTTCAAAGCTGATGCATCTAATTGCACATTTACTGTGAGTAGTAAAGATGGGCAATCTTTTAAATTCTTGTTGACCCAAAAAAGCACATCATTTTTTTCATCACTGAATTTAACCTGCAATCTTTATTGGAAAACACAAGTAGAAAATATTTGATGCAATTTATTTTCTTATTTTAAAGAAAATAATACTCAGTATTGCCAAATCTAGGGAGTGATGGAATTCTCTCTGAGTAGCTGGTTGGGCAGATTAGACCCCTCATCCCACACCAGGATCACTTTTCCAAGAACAGCTCTTCACATTCACATTTTCATTTCTGTAACTTGCTGACTGCTTCCCAAGCCTCAGATTCAGAAACTAGTTCTAATTATTGACTACTTAGCAGCATTCTGTGGACATTTTGTCCTTTCTATTTGGAATAAATTGGATTTGAAGTTATTTTCAGTATTTTGTACTTTATATTATCTGTGTAAATAACAATGAAAATCTCGATTAATGAAGAGAGTTTTTATTTGGTAGTTTGCATCTGAGTATGTATATGTATAGCTACACATATTTAAATATTTTACAGTTTTGCTTAGATTTGACGTGAGAGGCATGAAAGGTAGTGAACTCATAATAATAAACATTCAGCTGAGATACCATGTAACAGAAACAAAATGTACTTAGAAACCATAAATGACATTAAATGCTTAGAATACACAATAATATATAAGAAATGAACAAATGACAGAAACTGAACATGTAGTTGATAAACCTGTAACTTTATCCAATATAACACCACTGAAATGACTGCAGACAAAGATCATTCTCTTCCTAGGCTGCCTTGCTTAACCAAGACATGCAGAGCTCAGGTAATCTGATCTTTCTAGCTGTGACTCAATTCTCGGGTCTTCCCTCTAGGTGTTCTTTATAATGAATGTCACTTAACCAAAGCTCAGTAGGATTTATAGATTCCCAGATTGCTCTTCTCTGAATTTGCTCCCTGAATGAAGGACTACACAAAAATGCCACTAATGATGCACAGCCTTGACTATCCCGTTAGCTGGCTCCTACTCAGTTCTCTCTCTACCATTGCTGGATTCATTTCTTTGCAGTTCATGTTTCCAGAGTGAGCAGAGGGTGGCCTACTGAAATTTCATACCCACCAACATTCATTATTTTTAATATATTCACAACAACGTGAGTACAGTGCGAGTTGCACAACATTTTGTTTTAATTATTCGCTCCTTTGAGGATGCCAAAACTTCAATGATCAGTTTCCCTCTGGAGAATACTTCATGTAAAAGAGTTCTGTTAATACCTTTTGTTATTAATCTACTTTTTAAAGTGTAATGGATACTATGTTTTCTAAATCTTTACCAAGTCAGTTTCACAATACATTCTTAATTTGTCTTCAGTAAAAGAAAATAAAGACAAATATTTGGTTGAGCTACAGCTCAGCTAATGAAACTTAATCTGGAGTGTTAAAAAATAGGCAAGAATATTTTCATAAATACTTCTCATATGGCATTTGAAAAATTGTTAATAACATTTAAAAACACTTTTTCCAGAAGAGAAGGCTTAGATATTTTAGTTAGAATATCTGAGGTTATAGAATTTCAAAATTAAAATATAAAGAATGAAGATGAAGCTATACCTTTTTTTTTAATTTTTTATTTTTTATAAACATATATTTTTATCCCCAGGGGTACATGCCTGTGAATCTCCAGGTTTACACACTTCACAGCACTCACCATAGCACATACCCTCCCCAATGTCCATAACCCCACCCCCCCTTCTCCCAACCCCCTTCCCCAGCAACCCTCAGTTTGTTTTGTGAGATTAAGAGTCATTTATGGTTTGTCTCCCTCCCAATCCCATCTTGTTTCATTGATTCTTCTCCTACCCACTTAAGCCCCCATGTTGCATCACCACTTCCTCATATGAGGAAGAAGCTATACCTTTTAACTACATTAGCTGCATGTTGATTCACCTGGAGAAGACAAGCAAAAGAAATTCCAGACATTTCATTTTCATTCCAGAAGAAGTTATATGTGCTAACTTATGTTAAAGATTCCAAGAAACAAACTTACGTTGAACATTCCAAGAAAAAAAAAAGGGGGGCTTTCAGTAATGACATTATAGTATTTTAACCAGGCCCCCTTCCTACTGATTCCACTGTTCCAGAATTGAAATAGTCACCCTTTGCCCATCTTCACAGCTAGTTTAAGCATAACGTAAGTGAAAAATCAGATGCTGGATTGTTGTTCTTTTTGCTGATATTAGTCTATTTACATTCATGCACACTGGTATCTTGCTACAGAGTTAAGACTGGGCCTGTGAAACTATCCATCTGTGGCAATGCTGGATAATGCAGTGTGGTTGGAACATTTTAATAATATTAACTATCATTAATTGAGCATTTACAATGCAATGGTACTCTTCTAAAATCTCATTTTTCTCTAATCCTCACAACTTCCTATGAAGTAGGGAGTCCCATTTTACAAATTGAAAAGATAAAGTCAATAAACTCGCCAACGCTGCACAAATAGTATAACATAGCTGCAATGTCAGGGCAGGTTGTCTTCTTTCAGAGCCTATGTCCTCAGAACTCCAGGACCCCCCTGGGCAGGCCTCCTGTCCAGGCGTTGGCCCTGATACCCACAGTGTTCACATCTGTAGTGTCAAGTCCTATCTTGACGGAAAAGTATGAATTGTTTTTTGATTTGAGGCATATAAATGTTTTAAATTTGGAGGCTTCTGATCTTCTTTTCTTAAATGCAATTAAACAAACACCTGCTTCTGGTGTTTTGAAAATAAATTCATCTCTTTCCTCACTGCCTAATTCAGTACCTTGCAAAAAGCAGCTAATCAAAAATAATCTTTAAGGGGGAGCCTGGGCGGCTCAGAGGGTTAAGCCTATGCCTTCGGCTCAGGTCATGATCCCAGGGTCCTGGGATCGAGCCCCGCATTAGGCTCTCTGCTCAGCGGGGAGCCTGCTTCCTCCTCTCTCTCTGCCTGCCTCTCTGTCTACTTGTGATCTCTGTCAAATAAATAAATAAAATCTTTAAAACATATATAATCTTTAAATAAATCAATTCATTAAAACATGAGACAAACTCTCTTAACCATTTGTGGGTTTTTTGTTTGTTTGTTTGTTTTCTTTAAGATTTTATTTATTTATCTGAGAGAGAGCATGAGAGAGGGGAGGTCAGAAGGAGAAGCAGACTCCCCATGAAGCAGGGAGCGCAATGCGGGACTCGATCCCAGGACTCTGGGATCATGAACTGATCCGAAGGCAGTCGCTCAACCAACTGAGCCACCCAGGCACCCTCTCTTAACCATTTGACCTGCCAATACTTCTTTCAATAAACTGGAAGTCATCTCTTGTCTATTTGGAAAGGATGGTAAAGAGGGAACATAACATAGTGGCTAAGATCATGGAGGAGTCAGATTGCCTAGGTCTAAATGTGAACATACACATTGTGTGATCTTCTGCAAGTTACCTAACTACCATGTCCTCAGATTCATCATCAGTGAATGGAGACTCTGGTAGTACTAGAACCTATCTTATAGGTTTTGCAAGGACTAAATGTGTCCATATTTGTAAAAACACTTATAACTCCTCCTGGCACCCAGTAAGTATAATGGGATTGTTAACAAAGGAAATAATACAAACAGGAAAGAAATGTGTTAAAAAGAATTGGGTTAAAAATACATAGTAAGTTGATGTGCTAAGTGAGTGTTGTGCTCAAAAAGAAACCTAGAGCTGCATGTGTGACTGAATAAAAAATGTGAACCAAATTTTGATGTCAGTAGGTAAAAGAAGACATCAGCAGTATTTCTTAAAAATTTAAAATGTGAAATCCCAGAAATTTTACCTTGGAGATTGTGGCCTCAAATTCTGCATAATTTATCCTTAGACCTATTTTGAAATACTAAAACTTGTTTTAGGTGCGGTTGCCCTGATAATGTCAGCAGTCTGGGCAACTTGGACTCTGTGCACAGATGTCTTTCAGCTTCATTGCAACCCCAGTTCCAGTAATGGTATTCCAGAAACCTGTGTGTTTTGAAAGAGTAAGTTCAGGTCACAGTGAGGTGTAAAGTCAGCCCCGCCTCCTCCCCAAAAGCTTAGTGGGAAGCAAGAGATATCTTATTCAGCTCAAAGATATGGAATTAATTGAAACCTATTGATTTCAATAAAATATTTGGATATAGATGCCCACGTATAGCTGAGGAGACCATATAACTTATTATCCAAAGCAGGATTCTTTTTGAAATAAAAGGAGAATTTATTAATAATTTCACCAGGAGAACATGAAAAATCCAGAACTGTCCAAATTGGATTTCTGAACACTGTAAGTACAACCTATAACTGTCACGGTGTGTCGGGTTTTCAAACTGTATACCATTCTGTAGTGCAGACTCTTTATGAACATTTTGTAGCTGTCTGAAAGTAGTGAGTTTAAATGTAGCGACTCATTCTTGTGATGCCAAAAATGCTTACTGTGTAGACAAAGACAGTATCTTGCGATCTGGAGAAATGAGTCAGAATTCCTCCAAAGAATATATTGCACCTGCTGACCTCTTTGAAATAAGACTACAAATGAATCTTTCTATAAATACCATGTTGAAGGTTCTTAGTATAGGACTTAACTTCAGCCACTTTGTGAACCACAGTGAGTCATAAGTTCAGAATGGACTAAAAGTAAAGAGACTGAGTTCATTGTTGAATGCTTATAGTCCTTCATAAGGTACCTCTGACTCTCAGAGGTCCTGTAAGGGATCTTATACTTGGAATCTGTAAAAACATGGTGTGTACAGGGTGTGTGACCAACCGTCTTTTTCCCAGCTTTCCTGTCAGACTGTAGTCATATGTGTTAGTCTGTTTGTAATCCTGTGATAAAATAGCCTTCCTTCATGTATACAATTTGTTGTGTGTATAGGATATGTATTAAGTAGAAGGAACAACCCCAGATAAGTTGGGACAGATAGCATTAAAGAAGAAAGTTATTAACATTCTAATAAAAGCAATTTAAAGAAACAATAAATCCATTCAGATTTTCAGTACATACTAAATTATTAGTTCTCATGATTTTAAATGGAAGTTGATATTTCCAAATTTAAAAAGAAAGATATAATTATAAAAAAATCAAAATTAAGCAATAAGCCATTGTTTTTCAGAGGAAAGTTAAGCAAAAATGATACAACTGGCATTCTCATATTGTTAGTATTTTTCTAGATCCAATACAAACATAAAGGAAGTAATTTTTGAATGGGAAAATTGTGTTTGTAAATAAATTTAGTTTTTGCAGTGTTATAATCCATAAAGGAAAAACAATAACAACAACAAAAACAACTATGAATAACAGTAATTATGAAAGTCCTTCTTTCCTTCCAGATTCAGTTAGCTGTCTTTTTTAAAATACTGTTGATTGTTGAGGCCATTGCCCATGATGAAACATTACCAGAAGACTGTGAGAAAGATAAATGGAAGTTTAGGGAATTATACCCTCCACACTGCTTTGTTTTCCTGTCCATCTGTGGAGTCTCATGCACTTTATATTTGCTAAATAAAAGTTCATGGAATAAAGAAACACCCGAATAAATACATTGATTTATATGTGGAAATAGAAGTTGCATTTTTGTGGGTGATCATATTTTTTGGCTGAAATGTCATCTCTCTTAATGAACTAGGATGGAACACACACACACACAGGCTGTCAAATCAGCATTATTTTCAATTTAGCCTTAAGAAGTCACAGAAGAGAGCAGCCTATATTCTTGGTTTAGGAGTGATTTCTCTTTGTCCCTTACCCTGCATTCTTTCTCAACTCCCTATTCTAAACAAAGCATAATGAGGTGGACATGGCAGAAAGCTTTGGCAGCTGGAAAGCAAAATGTATTATCATCTTTCAAATGGCACCCAGATCAACATTATTCTTTTTCAGATTAACATTATTCTTTTAAAATTACAGGAAAAATCCATATGTCTGACTCTAAAGTGATCATATGATCACTCGAATTAAAATTTTTATTTTGGAAAATACTCAGACCTACAGAGAAGTTGCAAAAACATTATAAGGAACTTTCATATTACCATAATATAGATTCAACTTTTGTTTATAAGTTGCCACATTGGCTTTATCTCTCTCTACATTTTCTGTGTGACATATAAACACTGCTCTTTTGTGTCTATTTACTTATTTTGCTGAGACAATTGAAAATTATATGTACAGATCATAACCCTTCATCCTTAAATATTTCAAAGTTTTATCCATGAGTAACGAGAAAATTCATTCATGTAATCACAGGTTAATTATCAAATTCAGAAAATTTTGCATTGATACAATACTGTTATCTAATATGCCCTTTAAATTTTGACAGTTGTCCCTGTATTGCTCTTTAGCTAATTAGTTCTTAACAATTCATGGTTTCAACCAATATGGTACATTGCAGTTTGTTGTCTTGTCTCTTTAGTCTCCTTTAAATGGATGACTGAGTGACTTCCTCAGCCTTTCTTGTCTTTCCTGACATTGACATTCTTTAAGGATATGGGCTCATTGTTTTGTAGAATGTTCAGTTTTAATTTGGTTGACAGATCGTCATAACTTAATTCTTAACTTATGGGATTTGTGTTATGTATAAAATATAAATGATACTGTATCTTTTTCAGAAGCACTTAATATTAGTTCGTCCCATTATTGATTTTAACTTTCATCACTTGTCTTACCATTTTTTGCGCGGTTTGACAAAAAATTAGGAAATAAAATTTTTAAATATTCTTAAAATCAGCATGAATATCACAAATTTAACAAAAACATTCAAAACATCTACATTAAAATAATCACAAATATTATTAAGAGAAGTTAAGGAGCAAATAAGTAAATACAGAGATACTACATGTTCATGAATTAGAAGTCTCAATACTATAAAGACGTGTAGTCTTCCCAAATCAGTCTGCAATTTTAACCAAAATTATGGCAGATTTTTTTTTATATATAAAGTAACAAACTGACTCAAAAACGTATATGAAAAGGCCCAGGATATGTAATAGCCAAAACAATTACAGAAAAGAAGAACAAAGTTGGAGAATTCTAACCACCTGATTTTAAGAACTACTATTATGCTACAGTAATCATTATGGTAGAGTATTGGCATATAGTACAATTAAGTAGATCAATGGAACAGATAGTCCATAAATAGATCCTCACATATATAGTTACTTGATTTTTTATAAACACCAAAGTAATTCAGTGGTGAGAAATGCCAGTCTTTTCAATAAATGAGCTAGATTAACTGAAAAATGGATGGAAAAAGTAGTTCTTGACCTTTACACTATACTATGCACAAAAACTAATTTGTTAGAACTTGTATACCTAAACATAAAAGCTAAATTTATAAAATATTAGAAATAAACAACAAGAAAAAAATTTATAACGTTGAGTGGGCAAAGATTTCCAAGGAAATATCTAAAAGTCATTATCCATAAGAATGAGAAGTAATGAACTGGACATCATCAAAATTAAAAATTTACGTACTTCAAAAACTTTCATTAAGAACATGAATGAATCTTAGAACATTGAAAAAATAAAATTAAGATGTTAAAAAAAAAAGAAAAACAAATACACTATTGACTTATCTCCCCCCCCCAAAAGAACTTGAAAATTCAATAGACTGAGAAGAAAATGTCTCCAATATATTTATTTGACTAAGGAATTATATTTTAAATACATGTGTATATATACCATGTACCATATAATAAATATGTGTATATGTCTACAAATCAGTAATGAAAAGACAACACAAATAAAAATTATGGGCAAAAGATTCATACAGATACTTCACAAAAGAAAAATATACAATGGCCTTAAAAGCACATGAAAAGGGAAATAGGATTTAAAACCAATGTAAGATGCTATTTAATGCTCACCAGAATATATAAAGTGAGAAGACTGACAGCATCAAATGTTGGTGAGAATATGGAGCAACTGATAGTTTCATACATTGCCAATGGGATTATAAAATGGTATAAATACTTTGGAAAACTGTTCAGTGTTTCATTATAAAATTAAATATGCACCTACCTTCAGATCCAGCAGTTTCTCTTCTAGGTAGATCTTTATCCAAGACAAATGAGAATATATGTCCACAAAATGGTTTGTCTAAAATGTTTGCATTAGCTTCATTTATAATAGCTCCAATCTGCAAACAACGCAAGTGTTCATCAACAAGCAAACAGTTAAATTGTGGTATAGCTGTCAATGGTATACCAATCAACAATAAACAATAACAAACTATTAATATGAAAGAGCAACATTATAAATGATTTTCAAAAATATGTTAAGCAAAAAAATAACAATAATTAATAGTGAGTAATTTTATTTATATATAGGTCAATATTAGGAAAGACAAGCTAATCTATGGTGATAAAAATCAAAACTCTAGTTGCCTTTTATGGGGGGGTGGGAATTGCATGTAAGGGAATTTGAAAATGATGGACACATTCTAGATCTTGATTGGTGTGTGGATTATATGATTGTCTATATTGATCCAAACTTAACAAACTGTATCCTTAGATTTGAATTTCACTGTAATAAAATCGCTACTTACATTCAGAGTCAGATAGTTTTTTTTCTGTAACCATACAATTGTTACAGACTTTAATATGACTTAAATAAATGCATCAAAGGAAATATGATTTTCATCATAGTAGTAAAAATCACAACTAATAACTCATTTTCTGCCCTTTTTTTTCAAAGTTGAAAGACATTAGTAATATCCTGAAATACCAACGAGGATTTATTTTCATGATTAGGAAATAAGAGGAGTTACACACTTGATTAGCAACTAGTTTTGTTTATTTCCCCCAATGGCCTCTCAGATTTTAGCAGTGCCTCAAAGACACTAAATCTATTGTTTTGTTGGCCTATTTTCCATCAACTTTCACCCCTGGTAAAAGTGGTAATTCATAATTTTAAATCCAATATTTCATCCCCTTTAAACTATAAGCCAATTGCATTTAATTCTTTCCTACATTAGTAAATGGTATCTCATTTCTGTTTAAGGGCATTATTATTTTTATTTTTAAGTGGCAAATGGATCTTCATTAATCTGTGAACCCTTCAGGGTAGGGTACTCTCTATTGATTTCTGCTTGTAGTTTTCAAGATTCTATTATGGTTAAGGAAGAAAAAACAATTTTAATGAGAGTCATTTTTTTGTTGTTATTAGATGTAGATCCAAAGATTCTCCTAAAATAAAATAAATGAGAGGAAAGAGGAAAATGGAATGGTAGGACAGATTTCTAACTAGAATTTTTTAATCTAGAGAATAAAAGTTATGAGGAAATCAGTTGGGTAATCTGAAAGATATATACGTGTTGCTCATGTGGCCAAATACATCTTTTCTTCACCAAAATCCTGAAATCTAGAATGACCTAGCTTTCTTTGAAAGAGAGCACGTTTAAATGTATGGTTATATTGAGGAAATAAATCTGTCCCCAAGAGATGGCATTGATTAAATTGATGAATATCCTTTAAAATAAGTTTATTTGTGGCTGCTAGAGCTGAAACAGATGTGTTTGTGATACAAACTTAATGTTTTATTGACTCGTTTAAGACTGACACAAAGACACAAAGAAAAACCAGTTTTCCTAAGTGATCATCCCTTGGTGTCCCCTTTGCTTTCAAGGATGCAAAATCCATCAGGGCATTCTGACCCAATTTTTGTGTTCCTTACTTTTTTTATTTCTCTTTATGTTTAATGGATTAAGATCAGTTCAAAACCACACCTCAAACCTAGGGAATATACAATTGCATTACTTTACAAGATTTTTCTAATGACTGAGTATTGCTCACATTAACATAATGAGAATTGAACTACATCCTACTTATTTTGTCATGTGATAAACCACTAAAGATTATTGAGTAACTTTATTGGGAAAATTTTCATGTTCTCATTTTTTAATATTATCCTTCTGATTACTTTTATTGGTTTGGAATCTTTAAAATTTCACAACTTTAAACAGAGGCTTCATTTTGGTAATTCTGTTTTACTAATTATAAACTGTTTAGAATAAGTTAGAGGATGAGGTATATCCTCTCCTTTAATTCTAGTAAACATTAGATTGGGATCTTTTGGTCTTTGACTCTGAAATATTTAGAGAGATTGCTTCCTGTGCGGGGGGGGGGGGGGGAAA